>NC_135909.1:2425338-2491486 GCF_964194155.1 Cetorhinus maximus
GGGCTTTACTCTGTATCTAACCCCGTGCTGTACCTGTCCTGGGAGTGTTTGATGGAGACAGTGTAGAGGGGGCTTTACTCTGTATCTAACCCCGTGCTGTACCTGTCCTGGGAGTGTTTTATGGAGACAGTGTAGAGGGAGCTTTACTCTGTATCTAACCCCGTGCTGTACCTGCCCTGGGAGTGTTTGATGGGGACAGTGTAGAGGGGGCTTTACTCTGTATCTAACCCCGTGCTGTACCGGTCCTGGGAGTGTTTGATGGGGACAGTGTAGAGGGAGCTTTACTCTGTATCTAACCCCGTGCTGTATTTGCCCTGGGAGTGTTTGATGGGGAAGGTGTAGAGGGAGCTTTACTCTGTATCTAACCCCGTGTTGTACCTGCCCTGGGAGTGTTTGATGGGGACAGTGTAGAGGGAGCTTTACTCTGTATCTAACCCCGTGCTGTACCTGCCCTGGGAGTGTTTGATGGGGACAGTGTAGAGGGAGCTTTACTCTGTATCTAACCCCGTGCTGTACCTGCCCTGGGAGTGTTTGATGGGGACAGTATAGAGGGGGCTTTACTCTGTATCTAACCCCGTGCTGTACCTGCCCTGGGAGTGTTTGATGGGGACAGTGTAGAGGGGGCTTTACTCTGTATCTAACCCCGTGCTGTACCTGTCCTGGGAGTGTTTGATGGAGACAGTGTAGAGGGAGATTTACTCTGTATCTACCCCCGTGCTGTACCTGTCCTGGGAGTGTTTGATGGAGACAGTGTAGAGGGAGCTTTACTCTGTATCTAACCCTGTGCTGTACCTGTCCTGGGAGTGTTTGATGGGGACAGTAGAGGGAGCTTTACTCTGTATCTAACCCTGTGCTGTACCGGTCCTGGGAGTGTTTGATGGGGACAGTGTAGAGGGAGCTTTACTCTGTATCTAACCCCATGCTGTACTTGCCCTGGGAGTGTTTGATGGGGAAGGTGTAGAGGGAGCTTTACTCTGTATCTAACCCCGTGCTGTACCTGCCCTGGGAGTGTTTGATGGGGACAGTGTAGAGGGAGCTTTACTCTGTATCTAACCCCGTGCTGTACCTGCCCTGGGAGTGTTTGATGGGGACAGTGTAGAGGGAGCTTTACTCTGTATCTAACTCATGCCCACTTGCCCTTTTCTCCACAGAGGACCTGGGCGCTGCTGTGGCGATGCTGGGCCCAGAGGGCGTCATCAAGGGCGCAGTGCGATTCCTGCAGCTCTCGGAGAAGCAGTGCCTCATCGAGGGGACAATCGACGGACTGAAACCCGGCCTGCACGGCTTACATGTGCATGAATTCGGGGACCTGACCAGTTCCTGCCTCAGGTAGACTGTCGTCTGTGAGTGTGTGAGGGAGATAGTGAGGTGAGGTGCACAGATGGTGCGGGCGCCGCTTTACACCCACAACTGCCCACGCCCCCCTTCCCCACCATCTCTCTTTCCTCCCCTGTGTTGGGAGATGAGTGCCTGATTTTTTAGCGCCCTGGTCGATTCTCCAGCCTGGGCACGTGGTACTGGCTGGCTATTTGGCCAGGGCGGGCATCACGGGCCCAATTTTCTTCTCTGTCCGTTCTCAGGAGACGGGCGATGCTGGCGAGGCTGCCTGGCTGTTGCCCACCCCCTAACTGCCCCTTGGGAAGTTGGCAATGAGCCACTGCAGTGCCTGGGGCTGGCCACACATTGAGAATCCAAAGGGGTTTCCTAAAGCATTTCCGAGGGGCGGCCGTGAGGCAACATGGCTGGGTGTGTCAGGAGTCACATGAGCCCAGGGACCAGTTGGGAGTTTGCAACCTGATGTTTCTGCGGTCACTTCTACGATAACAGGCTTTCAGTTCCTGAATTGTTCCTCAAAACACAGATCAGATTCTCAAACCGATGTCCTGGGACTGTCTTTCACAACCTGGTTATCTCACTGGCAACTGCCAAATCGTTCATAGCAAGGTCCCATAAACATCAGTGACTCAGATCATCTGTTTTCGGTGACGTTGGGTGAGGGATAAATATTGGCCCCAGGACACCGGGGAGAACTCCCCCCTGCTCTTCTTCCAATAGTGGCCGTGGGATCTTTTACCCCCACCCAAGAGGGCACACGGGGCCTCGGTTTAATGTCTCATCCTGAAAGACGGCACCTCCAACAGTGCGGCACTCCCTAGGCGCTGACCCTCTGACAGTGCAGCACTCTCTCGGCGCTGACCCTCCGACAGTGCGGCGCTCCCTCAGCACTGACCCTCCGACAGGGCGGCGCTCCCTCAGCGCTGACCCTCCGACAGTGCGGCGCTCCCTCAGCGCTGACCCTCCGACAGTGCGGCGCTCCCTCAGTGCTGACCCTCCGACAGTGCGGCGCTCCCTCAGTGCTGACCCTCCGACAGTGCGGCGCTCCCTCAGCGCTGACCCTCCGACGGTGTGGCGCTCCCTCAGCACTGATCCTCCGACAGTGCGGCACTCCCTCAGCACTGACCCTCCGACAGTGCTGCGCTCCCTCAGCACTGACCCTCCGACAGTGCGGCGCTCCCTCAGCACTGACACTGGAAGTATAGTAGGGAACTCCACTCTCTGGAGAGAACTCAAACCCAGGTCCCTGTGACTCAGAGACGAGAGTGTGACTCACTGAGCTATGACTGAAGCCCCTTTGTGACATTCTCACCATGGATTAAAGCTTTGCATGTCATTCTTCCACAGTTGTGGCGACCACTACAACCCAGGAAAGAACAGGCACGGTGGGCCGGAGGACCCTGAACGGGTAAGCGAGGTCTGGCTGGCTCTGTGCCCACACAGGCTGTAGCTGTGAGGGTGACTGCACAGTATGTTTGGCGGAGGTTTCCATCATTCCCTTCCACCGGGAGCCTAGGTTGTCCAAACCGATCTTCCGTTTGGCCTGCAGGTTATAAACAATAGGAGCAATTCCCGTACCCTAGAGGATGGGAAATCCCCACAAAATAAATGGCCCCTGATGGGGGAAATTTCATGCAGGAAAGCAGTCGGATGGCAGGTATAAGAAATAGGAAAGTCGCACAGCACATTCTCCATTTGAGCACATTATTGGGGTGAATACAACCGCGTGCTGTACCTGTCCTGGGAGTGTTTGATGGGGACAGTGTAGAGGAAGCTTTACTCTGTATCTAACCCCGTGCTGTACCTGCCCTGGGAGTGTTTGATGGGGACAGTGTAGAGGGAGCTTTACTCTGTATCTAACCCCGTGCTGTACCTGTCCTGGGAGTGTTTGATGGGGACAGTGTAGAGGGAGATTTACTCTGTATCTAACCCCGTGCTGTACCTGCCCTGGGAGTGTTTGATGGGGACAGTGTAGAGGGGGATTTACTCTGTATGTAACCCCGTGCTGTACCTGTCCTGGGAGTATTTGATGGGGACAGTGTAGAGGGAGCTTTACTCTGTATCTACCCCCGTGCTGTGCCTGTCCTGGGAGTGTTTGATGGAGACAGTGTAGAGGGAGCTTTACTCTGTATCTAACCCCGTGCTGTACCTGTCCTGGGAGTGTTTGATGGGGACAGTGTAGAGGGAGCTTTACTCTGTATCTAACCCCATGCTGTACCTGTCCTGGGAGTGTTTGATGCGGACGGTGCAGAGGGAGCTTTACTCTGTATCTAACCCCGTGCTGTACCTGTCCTGGGAGTGTTTGATGGGAATGTTGTTGTTGAAATTCCCAGTCCTTTTCACACTCTGCCCCCCTCCACTTACATCGTTCCCTTCCTTGCTTTAACTCCCAGGACCATCCAATTCTGGGACTCCTCCCCTCCCCCTCCCAGGATCTTCCTTGAACCCCAAAAGCCCGGCTCCAATACACAACCGTTTCCCAAATTTTTGCCGTTTACTGGCCCTCGACATTTCCTCATCGGTGTCTCTCTTATAGCACGTCGGTGACCTGGGGAACATCCATGCGAACGAGGCCGGGAAAGCCAACTTCCGAATTCAGGACAGCCGCCTCAAGGTAAGGCAGCCGGCTGTCACCGCGGTGAGACGGCGCGCCGGGTGTGAGCCGAGAAAATTCACCCGAAACCATCTCCGATCCGGCTCACCGCCAAGATCGAGATATTCAAATTAACGCTAACCATTGTATTTTTTTTAATGGGATGTGGGTGTCGCCAGCATTTGTTGTCCATCCCTAATTGCCCTTGAACTGAGTGGCTGGCTAGGCCATTTCAGGGGGCAGTTAAGAGTCAACCACATGGCAGTGGGTCTCTAGTCACATGTAGGCCAGACCGGGTAAGGAGGGCAGATTTCCTTCCCTAAAGGGGCATTAGTGAACCGGATGGGTTTCTACGACATGGTCGCCGTCACTGAGACTAGCTTTCAATTCCAGATTTTATCAATAGAATTTAAATTCCCCCAGCGGCCGTGGTGGGGATTTGGACCCATGTCCCCAGAGCATTAGCCTGGGCCTCTGGATTACTAGCCCAGCCACCTTACCACTACGCCACCGTCTCCCCTTGTGGTGGTACCACACTCACCTCTGAGGCGGGAAGCTGGGGGTTCGAATCCCACTCGAGGCACTTGAGCACAAAATCCAGGCCGACACTCCCCCCCAGTGCCGGTACTGAGGGAGCGCCACACTGTCGGAGGTGCCGTCTTTCAGATGAGACCTTAAAGCAAGGCCCCGTCTGCCCTCTCAGGTGGATGTTAAAGCTCCCACGGCCGATATTTGGAAGAAGAGCAGAGGGGGAGTTTTACCCAATATCGTGGGGTTAATACTTCTCCTTCAAGCTACATCGCTGGTCATTATCTCCTTGCTGTTTGTGGTGAGCTTGCTGTGTGCAAATTGGCTGTCCTCTTTCCTAGATTACAACAATAACTGTTCATGGGCGGTAAAGCGCTTTGGAATGTCCTGAGGATGTTAAGGGTGCTACAGGAAAGCAAATTCTTTACTTTGTTCCTTCTTGGTTTGTACCGATGGGACTGGTATATAAATCTAAGGCGCCATTTTTTTCACTATAGACACCGCTAGTCAGACCACATCTAAAGCACTGGCCCAGTTTGGTCCCCACATATGGTGGGTGATATAGTGGCTTTGGAAAAAGTTCAGAGAAAAGCTGTGAGACCAATTTCTAGCTTAAAGAAGTTTAGTTCGGCAAATACACTTAAAGACCACAAGGTTGGCCTTTATGGCAAAGGGATTGGAGCACGAGAATAAGGAAGTCTTATTACAATTTTTTAAAAATTCATTTACAGATGTGGGCGTCGCTGGCTGGGCCCAGCATTCATTGCCCAACCCTAATTGCCCCTTGAGAAGGTGGGGGTGAGCTGCCTTCTTGAACCGCTGCAGCCCATGTGGTGTAGGTACACCCACCGTGCTGTTAGGGAGGGAGTTCCAAGATTTTGACCCAGCGACAGTGAAGGAACGGCCGATATATTTCCAAGTCAGGGCGGTGAGTGACTTGGAGGGGAACTTGCAGGTGGTGGTGTTCCCATGTGTCTGCTACCCTTGTATTCTGGATGGTAACAGTCGTGGGCTGTATGGGGCTTTGGTGAGACCACATCTGGAATAGGGGGTGCAGTTTTGTTCCCCACGTTTAAGAAAGGATGTACTTGTATTGGAGACAGTAGAGCAAAGGTTCACTAGATTGGTCCCTGGGATGAGGGGAGTTGACCAATAATGAGAGGCTGAGTAAATTGGGTCTATATTCTCTGGAGTTTAGAAGAATGAGAGGGGATCTTACTGAAACCTACAAGATTCTGAAGGGGCTTTGACAGGGTGGACGCTGAGAGATTGTTTCCTCTGGTCGGGGGAATCAAAAACACGGGGGCCCAGTCTCAGGATAAGGGGTCAATCATTTAGGACTGAGATGTGGAGAAATTTCTTCACTCAAACGGTTGTGAATCTTTGGAATTCTCTACCCCAGAGGGTTGTGGATGCTTCATCCCTGAATATATTTATGGCTGGGATAGATAGATTTTTGGTGTCTCAGGGAATCGAGGGATATGGGGGAGCGGGCGGGAAAGTGGAGTTGAAGCCCAAGATCAGCCATGATCGTATTGAATGGGGGAGCAGGCTCGAGGGGCTGAATGGTCCACTCCTGCAACTATTTCTTATGACTTTGGTCTGTTTATTTCAGAGCAGAGTAGAGATGACCTGAGAGAGGTCTAAAAAAAATAATTAAAGGGCTGGATAGTCTGTTATCATTATTGTGGGTCCTAGCTGAGATTGTCCTTGGTTAGGATCGATAGAGGTTGCTGGAGGCAGTAAACTTTAACTTTTAATATACCTCCTCCTAACATATGTACAGGTTAAGGCTTAGCACGAGGCTCCATATAGAACTATCTCTCAGCATACTCTGTTGTCCTGTGATCTTACATCACCGATGATGTAGACTCTGTTTACATTAACCCTTTACAATACACTTAGTTTGGGGGGGGTTGGTGTTGGCGGGGTGCCATTGAGAGATTAATACCAGTTTAACAGTTTGGAGAGGACCAGGGACTTGAGGTTTCAAGTGTGTAAGAGCAGCAATAGTCTGGATGTTGGACAGTTTCCCAGAGGCTCCGTGGAACGTGTTACTGGTGCTGACAGCCTGAGAGCTCTTGACCACTTCTGGGCTGGGCTCGAGATGGCATCATGTGGAAGGTAGGTATCTTTATAGATAACCTGGAGTCCAGGTGACTTACCGAAGGTGGGGGAGGGAGTTGGAGAGTAACTTTTTCCCTTATTCCCATTCTCAGATTCTCACACTCTCTTGGCTTAAGATCCCAACAATCAGCAATGATTTCATGGTCATCATTAAAAAGTCTGATGGTGACTGTGAAACCATTGCCGATTGTTGTAAAAACCCCATCTGGTTCACTAATGTCCCCTTTAGGGGAAGGAAATCTGCCGTCCTTACCCGGTCTGGGCCTACATGTGACTCCAGACCCCACAGCAAATGTGGTTGACTCTTAAATTAGGGGTGGGCAATACAATGCTGGCCTGGGCAGCAACGCCCTCATCCCATGAACGAATAGGGAAAAAAAGGGTCCTCAATTGTATCCTTAACCTTACGCACTGCCAACCGGGATAGGAACAGGAGGATGTCATTCATCCCTCAAGGCTGCTCCTCCCTCCATTCAGCAAGACCGGGGTTAATCTGTCTTCTAACTCATCTACCTAGCTCAGCTCCATCTCCCTCCAAGACTCTCGGCCCAATAAAATCGATCAAGTCTCCGTCTTGAAAAGCTGCGTAGTGTTACGATCTCAGGAGAGGCCAGTAAGGTTAATTTATTTTTATTTTAGAATCCGAAAATTCAGGTATTTACTTAAAGGATAAAGCCGCTCGGTTCACGGGTCAAATCAAAGGAATTTTAATGCACAAAAATCAAAGAACGTGAACGCTAATAACTTAATGGTCAGTTACCTTAAAGGTATTAAAAGTGCAATCAACATAGATGCTAACTGAACTTCTTCACTCCACTTTCCTTCTGCGCCCATTTGACATACACTCTCCCCCCAAGTAAACCCAAGTCAGATACTTACCAGAAATTAGAAGATTAACCACTTGGCTTTAATATGGTTTCAAAGAGTCAAGGCCTGTCCGCCATCTACAAGGCACAAGTCAGGAGTGTGATGGAATACTCCCCACTTGCCTGGATGAGTGCAGCTCCCACAACGCTCAAGAAGCAGCCGCTTGATTGGCTCCCCATCCACAAACATTCACTCCCTCCACCACCGACACACAGCAGCAGTGTGTGTACCACCTACAAGATGCACTGCGGGAATTCACCAAGGCTCCTTCGACAGCACCTTCCAAACCCACGACCACTACCATCTAGAAGGGCAAGGGCAGCAGGCGTATGGGAACACCACCACCTGCAAGTTCCCCTCCAAGCCACACACCATCCTGACTTGGAAATATATCGGCCGTTCCTTCACTGTCGCTGGGTCAAAATCCTGGAACTCCCTCCCTAACATCACCGTGGGTGTACCTACACCACAGGGACTGCAGCGGTTCAAGAAGGCGACTCACCACCACCTTCTCAAGGGCATTTAGGGATGGGCAATAAATGCTGGTCTAGCCAGTGACACCCACATCCCATGAATGAATTTTTAAAAATTGTAGATGAGCTGAGATTTCTTGTACCTTTCATTTAATTCCAGAAAGATTTTCCCTCCAAATCTCCTCCACCTGTCCCACTGTGGATTCCCAATTCAGCACAGGCTTAGCTAACTTCTTAAGCATAGCCACTTCGGTCAGAACTCTACTTTTTCTAATATGCTTTAACACTGGAGTTTTGCATCTCAAACTGTGTCTGTCTCTCTCTCTCTCTCTCTCCCCCTTCTCAAGGGGGGCAGAGAAGGTAGAAGTGGAGGAGCCTCAGCCTTTGCAATTGTCCGACAGACTCGAGGCTCTTGCGGCTTGTATGGATGAGAGTAGGGGCTGCAGGTGAATGAATGAACTGACCATGGCACTGTGGTACTGGTAGCCATTCAAGCGAGGGGAGTAAATAGGAATGTAGTGGTAGTAGGGGACAGTTTAGTCAGGGGGATAGACATAGTCCTCTGCAGCTCACAGCAGGAGTCCAGACGGCTGTGTAGCCTGCCTGGTGCTAGGCTATGGGACACCTGCCTGGGGCTGGAGAGGAATTAGCAGTGGGAGGGGGAGGATCCAGTGGTCATGGTCCATCTAGGTACCAATGACATAGATATAACTAGGAAAGAGTTTCTACTTAGGGAGTAAGAGAAGCTAGGGGGAATATTAAAAAGCAGAACCTCATAGGTAATAATCTCTGGATTACTACCTAAGCCACGAGCAAATTGGGGGTAGGGTTAATAAGATCACAGAGATGAATGCATGACTCAGAGACTGGTGTGGGGATTCATGGGGCGTTGGCACCAGTACTGAGGAAGTGGGAGCTGTACCATTGGGACAGTCTTCACCTGAACTGTGCTGGGACCAACGTTCTGGCGAGTCATATAACCGGGGTGATAGAGAGGGCTTTAAGCTAACTAAATATGAGAGAAGATGTGGTAAACCAAGGGAACCAACGAGGTAATAGAGCAGTGTAGCAGTTTAGCTAATGATAACCAGAGCATCGCAGGAAGAGACAAAGGGTCTTTCTTCTGTGGAATTTTCTTCCCCAGAAAGCAGTGGGTTAATTAATTTATCCAATGCTAAATTAAACAGATTTTTGATAGATAAGGGAGTCTAGGGTTACAGGGGTGGGGGCAGACAGATAAGTGGAGTTGAGACCACAACCAGATCAGTCATGATCTTATTGAATGGCGGAGCAGGCGCTGAAGGGCAGAATGGCCTACTCCTGCTCCTAAATCCTGTGCCAACGCTCTCGGCTTGGCGATCCCAGAAGTTCACCTTACTATTAGTGGAGTCCTTCAGTTAACAAGAGTTTTAAACTATTTTAGCCAGCACCCTGAATTTCAACTGAATTCTACTGGAAAGAGATGTTCCCTGTTCTGCAGCTGGTTTCTTTTCACAGAATTTTAACAGCACAGAAGGAGGCCATTCAGCCCACCGTGTCTACTCCAGCCCTCCAGATGAACATTATAACCAAGTGCCATTGCCCTGCCTTTTCCCTGTATCCTTACACATTGTTTCTATTCAAATAATCATCTAATGCCCTCTTGAATGCCACGATTGAACCTGCCTCCACCACACTTCCAGGCAGCGCATCCCAGACCCGAACCACTCCCTGCGTGAAAGAGTTTTTTCTCACGTCATGTTTGCTTCTTTTGCAAATCACTTTAAACCTGCGCCCCTCTCGTTCTTGATCCTTTTACGAGCGGGAACAGCTTCTCCTTATTGACTCTGTCCAGCCCTGCTCATGGTTTTGAACATCTCTAAGGGTTTGAACATCTCTTGAGTTTTAAACTCAAAAGGAACATGCTTGAAAAGATCCAGACACACTGAATCCGCTCGCCCCTATAATTAACTTCTTGTTGACTCTTATCCTATTGTTCATCTCCCAGATGATTGTGGGTCACATGGTAAGTTTCTGGAAACAAGGTGCTTTCCCAGAAGCCTTTCAGGTAAAGCCAGCTCTTAAAGAGACCATCACCCCAACATAAAACATAGGTTTCCCCCCCCCCCCCCCTAAAAGCACATGGGCTTTCACAACAGCAGAGAAGGAGGCCATTTGGCCCATGCTAGCTCTCTGTCGTGCAGTTTACCAGTCCCGTCTCCCTTCTCTATCTCTGCAAGTTTATTTCACATCCAATTTCCTTTTGAAATCGTTCATTATCTCCGCTTCCACCCCCTTCGTGGGCAGCGAGTTCCAGGTCATTACCACTCGCTGTGTAAAAAAAACTCTTCCTCACATCACTGCCCCCCCACCCTTCACCCAAAACCTTAAATTTGTGTCCCCTGCCCAGTCCTTGTCCCATCAGCCAATGGGAACAGCTTTCCTTTGTCTACCTTATCGAAACCTGTCATCGTCTTGCCCACCTCTATCAAATCCTCCCACCCCCCCTCAATCTCCTTTGCCCCAAGGAGAGCAACGCCAGCTTCTCCAACCCCTAACCCCATCTCTATGATCCCCTCATCCCTTGGGGACCATTCTGGTCAATCTCCTCCGCACCCTCTCAAAGAATGACAGTTGAATCTCCAGTTGAACCTTTTCAGGGAGTGAGTTCCAGATTTCCATAGCCCCTTGGTGTGGGAAAGGTTCTTCCTGATTTCGTTCCTGAATGACCTATCTCATATTTTGAGATTATGTTCCCTCACTTTAAATTTCCCTACCAGAGAAAATGATTTCTCCATATCCATCCTACCTTAATCCCATCATCATTTTGGACTCCTATATCTGCACATCTATCGAACCTCTAAGCTCATAAGGGGGTGCGGAAAAAGAGGGACCTGTGAATGTGCACAATTCATTGAATGTGGCAGGACAGGTTGAGAAACTGGTTAATACAGCATACAGTATCCTGGGCTCTATTAATGGGGGCATACAGTGCAAGAGCAAGGAGGTTATGTTAAACTTGTATACAACACCGATTCAGCCTCAGCTGGAGTATTATGTCCCCAGCTCTGGGCACCGCACTTTAGGAAGGATGTGAAGACATTAGAGAGGATGCAGAAAAGATTCACGAGAATGGTTCCAGGGATGAGCAACTTCAGTTATGAAGATAGATTGGAGAAGCTGGGACTGTTTTCCTTGGAAAAGAGGAGGCTGAGAGGAGATTTGACAAGAGGTGTCCAAAACCGTGAGGGGTCTGGACAGAGTCGGTAGGGGGGGGAAACAGTTCCCATTGGCGGAAAGATTGAGAACGAGAGGGGCACGGATATAAGGTGCTTGACAAAAGAAGCAATAGAGACAGGAGGAGAAACTTCTTCACGCGGCGAGTGGTTAGGATCTGGAATGCACGGCCTGAGAGTGCGGTGGAGACAGTTCAGTTGAGGCTTTCAAAAGGGAATTCAATCATTAACTGAAGAGAAAACATTTGAAGGGGTAGTGGTGGGATTAGCTGAGGTGCTCTCACGGAGGGCCAGCACTGACACGATGGGCCGAGCAGCCTCCTCTATGATCCTGTAAGACAGGTTGACACCAGAACCCCTGTTCTTTCTCAAAGAACACTTTGCTTCGGTTGCAAACTTGCCCCCTTCCATTTTTTGTGAGAGGTTTTCAAGAGGTGCCCCTCTTCACCCCACCCCTGCCTGCCAGAAGGTTGTGGGTCTGTGTCCTTCTCTATCTCTGGAGCCCATAACCCCGGCCAGCGCTCCCAGTGCTGTACAGGAAGTACGTAACCCCGTGGGGTGGGTGGCGCCGGAGCAGTCTGCTCTGGAAAAAGGGGCAGAGGCACAGAGGAGGGCTTCAGCAGTAGGCGAGTTGAAGTGAGGTGGGCCAGCCTTCCCACACGCTGAGGAGGAAGACCAGTCCGGGAGATTGCATCCTGTTTGTGGTCACAAGGGTGTTGCAAAAGGAAGCAGGTGATGCCCAGGCCGTTAAAGCAGTTGGTGAGCTGTTTGTTCACAGGCATCCCAGGAGTGGGTCAGATGTTGGGGTTAATATCTGGTTGGGCGGTGGGGGCAGTGCGGTGTTTGGGGTGATTAGGGGTTCCAGTTTACAAGTGGAGAGAATGAAAAGTCCCCTCCTAGCGCCCCCCCCCATTAATGTCAATTACATCGTTAAGGTTTGTTAATGTCAATTACATTGTTACGGTTAAGTTGATGGGTATCGATTGTCTTTGAGCACGTATAAGTAGGGGATACAGCCTTGAGGAGCCTGTATTCCATGTGTACACAGATTGCGTGAGGTTGCAGCCCCTCTTCGACTATTTGAGGGGGCTGAGGAGGGAGGAGGACCTCCTCGTAAGCGTGCTCCTGGGCTAGGCCAAGGTGGCCATCAATAGGTCCAAAGCAGCAGGCAGTTGAGGGGGTTGTCTAAGCCGACTGTGTGCCCCCTCTTCTGCAGCTACGTCCATAGCCGGGTTGCCCTGGAGAGGCAGCGCACGGCGTCTGCTGGTACGCTAGCGGCCTACCGGGGATTGGTAGGCACCATGGGGCTAGGGTGCATCATCACCACCCCCCACCCCCCCCCACCCCGGGCATGATATTTTGGCTTAGTCAGTTAAGTTTCTTTTGATTTTTGTTACAATGCCCCATTAGGGGCTTTCATCCCCTCTCATTTATTGATTTTTGTTTAATTTTTTGATTTTTTTTTTTGTTTTACTAAAGACAGCATAAATAGGGGATAAGGCCTTGAGGAGTCTGTGTTCCCTGCGTACAGAGATTGGGTCAGGTTGCAGCCCCTTTTCGCCTACTTCAGGGGGTTGCTCCTCAAATTTTGGTCGTACTTAAGCCCCATGCTCCTGATCTTTGGCGGCCCGGTGTAGAGTGGGGGCAGGCAGATTGGAGGACCTCCTCGTGGTTCTGCTTTTGGGTTCCTGGCCAAGGTGGCCAATAACAGGTCCAGGCAGCAAGCCGTGTAGTGGGTGGTTCAGTCTGTCTGTCTGCCCCTCTTCCGCGGCTATGTTCACGCTTGCGTGTCCCTAGAGAGGGAGCATGCAGTGTCCACCGGTACAATAGAGGCCTTGCGCGAACTGTGGGCACAGCGGGGGCTGGAGTGCATCATCATCATCCCCGGGAATGTCATTTTAATTTAATTTGTTAAGTTTCCTTTAAAGTTTTTTTTGTTTCTACAGTGCCCCTTTAAGGGGACGTCAATTTGTTTAATTTGTTAATTAATTTATTTTGGGTTTTAAAAGAGTATAAATAGGGGATAGCTGGGACACTGGGTTGAGTGGGAAGAGAGCTGTAAGACTGAACAAGTCAATAAACTCCCTCAATAAAGAAAAGCTCTGTATGTCTTGGTTTTGGCTTGGTTGAGGCAAATAGTGTAGATACATTTGAGGGGGCAGCTGGATAAACACACGAGGGAGAAAGGAATGGAAGGATATGGTGATTGGGGAAGGGGGGGAGATGAAGAGGTTGTGGGAGGATGCTCATGTGGAGGAGAAACACTGGCACAGGGCAGATGGGCTGAATGGCCTGTTCCTATGCTGGAAGCACAAATTCAGAGCGATTGAATAACTTGGAGAGTCTTATTGGAAATTGGCTTGGGAGAGATATACCTACTTCAAATTGTTATCATGTTACATGGTGCAAGACTCCAGCCCACATAAAATAGCACTCCCTCTGATTCTATGTGCTTTAAGCACGTGAGATCACCGGTTGTGTAGTAAGACTAGCAGGAAGCATCTGAAAACTCTCACAGCTCCTGCCTCGAGCAGCTTTCACGTCCCACGTTGTTAACTACTGCTCCCTCGTGCGCAGTCCCGCCCACACTCAATCCTGCTCTCGATCGCACTCATCCGCGCTCTGTCCAGGAGTCGCTGCGCATAAAGAAATATTTTTTATGTCCCGTATCCGCTCCTTGTACCTTGGGGAGACCAAACGCAGATTGGGTGACTGCTTTGCAGTGAACACCTCCGTTCAGTCCGCCAGCTTGACTCCAATCTCCCGGCGGCCTGCCATTTTAATTCTCCACCTTGCTCTCACACTGACATCTCTGTCCTCGGCCTGCTCTCTATCCCGGTGAAGCGCAATGTAAGCTGGAGGACCAGCACCTCACCTTCCGATTAGGCAACTTTACAGCCTTCCGGACTCCACGTTGAACTCAGCCATTTCCGACTGTAATCGCTGCTCCATTTTGTTTCCATTTCTTTGCTTGTTACTGTTTTTATTTTTCTCTCTTGCAGACAGCAGCCCGTGAGCTCCAACCACACCTTTTGTCTCTCCTCTTGCCCCGTTTCCATCCCCTTTGGCCCTGTCACGCTAAGCCTTCTCTCACTCACTCTCTGTCCTCCACCCGATCACAGATCTTCCTTTGGTCCTTGTCCCGCCCACCCCTTCCTCAAAACCGACCACGTCTCCAACTTTTCCCCCAGTTCTGATGCAAGGTCACAGACCCTCTCCGCAGATGCTACCGTAACTGCCTGAGTGTTTCCAGCATTTTCTTTCTTCGTTTCAGGCTCCCGGCGTCTGCTTTTCGAGGCGCAATCTGTGTTTTCCTCTTTTCCACACTCTGGGTCTCCCTCTCACTCACCCCGAGGCGAAATTCGATCCACTACTTTGGCTCGGGGCCTCGGTGAGGGAATGGTACTGGAAGGTCTTGGTGGATGGGTCTATTGGCACAAGGGTGTTGACCCGTGGTGGGAGCGGTGTGACACTTGAACCGTCCGTCCGTCACTGACTCTGCCCCTCCCTTTCCCCGGCAGGTCTGGGATATCATAGGCCGATCGGTGGTGGTCGACAGCGGCGAGGATGACTTGGGCAGAGGTGACCACCCTCTGTCCCGGACCACGGGCAACTCGGGAGACCGGTAGGCCGATGGTGTGGGGGTGGGGGGAGGAAACAGTTTCTCTCTCTCTCTCTCTGCACCCATGGTGCATGGAGACGGCTGGTCAGTTGGCACCAAACTCCCTCAGAGACCCAGGGGCTTGGGCCGGTGCGCGGTGACACGCACACAGCGTGGGGAGGCCGGGGCTGGACTAGGGCTGGCCAGCGGGGTCTGGCTCCAGCTTGCTGCCAGTTCCTCCATCTTGGTCGGCCGGGCCAGGAAGCGACCAGGCCCGGCTGTTAGAAAGGCTTAAAGGGTTAATATACGAGGACTGACTGGCTTGTGTTGCCCTGAGCTTGGTGGGTAAGGCAGTAAAAAAAATATTACAGGGATTCCATAGGAGTCGATAGAGAGAAACTATCTCCTCTGGTGGGGGTTGGGGGCAGGGGCTAGTCCAGTACCACGGGGCCTAACCTTAAAGTCAGAGCTGGGCTGATGTCAGGAAGGGCTTCACACTAAGGGGAGTCGGAATTGGGAACTCTCTTCCCAGCGCTCTCCTTGCAAACATGGCCGTGGATGTCAGGTGTCAACATTCAAGGCTGCAATGGGTAGATTGTTGTTGGGCAAGACTATTGCCAGATATGGGGAAAGTAAATACTGTGGCTGTAAGAACAGGTCGGAGGCTGGGAATTCTGCGGGTTAACCCACCTCCCGTTCTCCCCCCCGCCGCCCCCCCCAAAGCCTGTCCACAAGGCACAAGTCAGGAGTGTGATGGAATACTCTCTACTTGCCTGGATGAGTGCAGCTCCCACAACACTCAACAAGCTCGACACCGTCCAGGACAAAGCAGCCCCACTTGACTGGCACCACATCCAGCACCTTAAATATTCACTCCCTCCACCATCGTCGCACAGTAGGAGATCTACTCTGTATCTAACCCCGTGTTTACCTGCCCTGGGAGTGTTGATGGGGACACTGTAGAGGGAGCTTTACTCTGTACCTAATCCCATGCTGTACGTGTCCTGGGAGTGTTTGATGGGGACAGTGTAGAGGGAGCTTTACTCTGTACCTAACCCCGTGCTGTACCTGTCCTGGGAGTGTTTGATGGGGACAGAATAGAGGGAGCTTTACTCCGTATCTAACCCCGTGCTGTACCTGTCCTGGGAGTGTTTGATGGGGACAGTGTAGAGGGAGCTTTACTCTGTATCTAACCCCGTGCTGTACCTGTCCTGGGAGTATTTGATGGGGACAGCGTAGAGGGAGCTTTACTCTGTATCTAACCCCGTGCTGTACCTGTCCTGGGAGTGTTTGATGGGGACAGTGTAGAGGGAGCTTTACTCTGTATCTAACCCCGTGCTGTACCTGTCCTGGGAGTGTTTGATGGGGACAGTGTAGAGGGAGCTTTACTCTGTATCTAACCCCGTGCTGTACCTGCCCTGGGAGTGTTTGATGGGGACAGTGTAGATGGAGCTTTACTCTGTATCTAACCCCGTGCTGTACGTGTCCTGGGAGTGTTTGATGGGGACAGTGTAGAGGGAGCTTTACTCTGTATCTAACCCCGTGCTGTACCTGTCCTAGGAGTGTTTGATGGGGACAGTGTAGAGGGAGCTTTACTCTGTATCTAACCCCATGTTGTACCTGTCCTGGGAGTGTTTGATGGGGACAGTGTAGAGGGAGCTTTACTCTGTATCTAACCCCGTGCTGTACCTGCCCTGGGAGTGTTTGATGGGGACAGTGTAGAGGGAGCTTTACTCTGTATCTAACCCTGTGCTGTACCTGCCCTGGGAGTGTTTGATGGGGACAGTGTAGAGGGAGCTTTACTCTGTATCTAACCCTGTGCTGTACCTGCCCTGGGAGTGTTTGATGGGGACAGTGTAGAGGGAGCTTTACTCTGTATCTAACCCCGTGCTGTACCTGTCCTGGGAGTGTTTGATGGGGACAGTGTAGAGGGAGCTTTACTCTGTATCTAACCCTGTGCTGTACCTGCCCTGGGAGTGTTTGATGGGGACGGTGTAGAGGGAGCTTTACTCTGTATCTAACCCCGTGCTGTACCTGTCCTGGGAGTGTTTGATGGGGACAGTGTAGAGGGAGCTTTACTCTGTATCTAACCCCGTGCTGTACCTGTCCTGGGAGTGTTTGATGGGGACAGTGTAGAGGGAGCTTTACTCTGTATCTAACCCCGTGCTGTACCTATCCTGGGAGTGTTTGATGGGGACAGTGTAGAGGGAGCTTTACTCTGTATCTAACCCCGTGCTGTACCTGTCCTGGGAGTGTTTGATGGGGACAGTGTAGAGGGAAGTTTACTCTGTATCCAACCTCATGCTTGACCTGAAATTTTTTCCTTCCTCCCCACCCCGCTTTGAATATTCTCCCATGAAGTTTGGCCTGTGGAATTATCGCTCGCTCCGCCGGACTCTTCCAGAATCCGAAAAAGATCTGCTCGTGCGACGGTGTGACCCTGTGGGAGGAGCGAGACCGACCAATTGCCGGAACGGGCCGCAAGTCAAAGGACCCTCCTGTGGCTAACCTTTGAACTTGCCTGATCCTAGACGCCTATGTTTCTGACCAGATTTGAATCCGGTGACAGGAATTTTCTTGAAAATCGTTTTCTGTCTGTGGGGCTGGGGTTATGAGGAGAATTTAATCTCATGTACCAGAGCAGGGTCTGTTGACTGACTGTTGACCCCAGCTGCGGCCTCTGTCCAGCAGTGGTCAGGCAGGCCCGTCCTGAGATCCAAGCCTGAGCCTTTCTCTCTACCCTCCTCTGTCTAGTCCAGCTCTCTATGTTCTCAATGTTGACCTTAACTCTTGTCTGATGCCAAGTGGGGGTTGGCGAGGGGTGGCGGGGCTGGGGTGCAGCTGAGGGTTGCCCCCCAGCTCAGCCAAGTTATGCAGCCCTCGAGTTGCCAACTCTGGCTGGGCCTGCGCGTGGAGGCTTTATCACATGACCTTCCATCCCACTATTTGTCTATGTCCCAGGTGCCCTCTGACGGCCGATTGGAAAAGGAGCTGACCCTTTGCTGGCTGATTGGATCCGTAGTTTGCCAATCAAAGCAATTTTCCCCCTCTCGCCATCCCCACCACACCCGATTGACCAGTGACGCAGAGGCCTGTGGGGCCCACAGAGTTGGGAAATTTTACCCCCGGCCTGTGAAACCTGTGCGGTTCGAAGGACCAATGAGCAGCGCTTTGCCATTTGACCAAAGCCAAGCAAAGGAAGGCTCTCTCCCATTGGCTGGTAGTGGCAGTGGCGACCTCGCTCTACTTTGAGTCTGCACCGGCTGCAGTATAACTTGCAAGTGGGTTGCCACGGTTACCGGAAAAGCCCGTCACTGGCTGCGAAGGGCTTCGGGGCCTTCCCTCGGCCCTGAATGGCGCGATTGGAGTGCATTTCTTCCTTTCAAAAACTGGAACGGCAGACGCTTGCGGGGGCTTGGATGGTTTGAGCCTCTTGAGAAACCTTTCCTGCGATATTTCTGTTTGAACAGCAAACAAACTGTTCCCCCTTCCATCCGAACTTTCTCTCCTGCACCCCCCACCCCAAAAAAATCAACCGCCCTTTAGGTTGGACTGAGAATTTATTTGGTGCCGTTTGAAATGATTTAACTTGGATAAAGGTTGTGATTAACTCAATTTACCTCATGGTTTACTGTATTAGCAACAATAAAGTTCTGCAATGATTTAAGAAGAACTGTTTCTCTTTAATCTTGCTGGACCTGCTGTCTCCAGCATTGCACAGCGCATTTTTTTTTATTCATTCATGGGATGTGGGTAGACCAGCATTTATTGCCCATCCCTAATTGCCCTTGTTCAGAGGGCATTTAAGAGTCAACCACATTGCTGTGGGTCTGGAGGCACATGTAGGCCCAGACCGGGTAAGGACATTAGTGAACCAGATAGGCTTTTAACTACAATTGTTTCATGGTTATCATCAGGCTTTTAATTCCAGGTTTTAATTTAAATTCCACCACCTGCCATGATGGGATTCGAACCCGGGTCCCCAGAGCATTACCCTGGGTCCCTGGATTATTAGTCCAGCGACAATACCACTATGCCATCATCTCCCCAGTCATGTCACAGTGGGCAGCACACGCACCTCTGAGTCAGAAGGTTGTGGGTTCGAGTCTTGTTCCAAAGACTTGAGTACAAAGATTGAGGCTGCGCTTGCAGTGCCAGTGCTGAGGGAGCGCCGCACTGTCGGAGGGTCAGTGCTGAGGGAGCGCCACACTGTCGGAGGGTCAGTGCTGAGGGAGCGCCGCATTGTGGGAGGGTCGGTGCTGAGGGAGCGCCGCACTGTCGGAGGGTCGGTGCTGAGGGAGCGCCGCACTGTCGGAGGGTCAGTGCTGAGGGAGCGCCGCACTGTCGGAGGGTCGGTGCTGAGGGAGCGCCGCACTGTCGGAGGGTCGGCGCTGAGCGAGCGCCGCACTGTCGGAGGGTCAGTGCTGAGGGAGCGCCGCACTGTCGGAGGGTCGGCGCTGAGCGAGCGCCGCACTGTCGGAGGGTCAGTGCTGAGGGAGCGCCGCACTGTCGGAGGGTGGGTGCTGAGGGAGCGCCGCACTGTCGGAGGGTGGGTGCTGAGGGAGCGCCGCACTGTGGGAGGGTCGGTGCTGAGGGAGCGCCGCACTGTGGGAGGGTCAGTGCTGAGGGAGCGCCGCACTGTCGGAGGGTCGGTGCTGAGGGAGCGCCGCACTGTCAAAGGGTCGGTGCTGAGGGAGCGCCGCACTGTGGGAGGGTCGGTGCTGAGGGAGCGCCGCACTGTCGGAGGGTCGGTGCTGAGGGAGCGCCGCACTGTCGGAGGGTCGGTGCTGAGGGAGCGCCGCACTGTCGGAGGGTTGGGCTGTGGGCTGCTCTGTTTCTTACACTCGTGACAGTGACCACACTTCCAAAATTCATCACTCATGAAGCCCGTATTGTGACAGGCGCTGCAGGAATGCAAGCCCTCTCTTTGCTAATTGAGTCCGTCACTGGTGAAGGGGCCCTCTTTCAACTGATGCTCCTGCGGCGGTTTTATCCTGTGCCCCGCGTCTCATGATCCAGCGGCTTTCCAGTGGGAAAAACGCTGAGGCTGTAATCGTCAGGTGCAAACAAGATGCGATGCCTCTTTGGAAGAAGCAACCAATGCCAAGCTTTCCGCTTTTCCCTCAATCAAAAATCATTCTGCAGGACAACAGGTAGACGGCCTTGGTTCAGTTAGAGGTCACTTCACGCTGACGTGTCAGTTATTCCAGCCAACGGTCACTGGGGCTCACCAGTTCCTCAGTCCTTTTAGGAAGTTCCTCCTTTCTCAATGCCGCGCTTGATAAACTGTTGCACAATGTGGCCTCAAGCCAGCTTACCCAAGGGAACGGGCTCTTTAAATACAGATCGGCAGTCACCCCCGCTAGCAGACGGGCAGTGAGAGCAGGACCGAGTGAGCGGGAGCAGCACCACGATGGGCAGGCTGATGTACCTGGCTCTCATGCTGTCGCTGTGCATTATCAGTGCATCCTATTCAGAACCGGTAAGTCTGTGGAGCACCTGGGGAATGGGTTCCTGCAGGAAAGGTGAGAGTGTGGAGGGGGTGTTAGCAGATTAGAATTAGTCTCTGGGTTACAGAGAGGGGGGAAATCAGCTGGGGTTCCCGCTCCCGATCGCTGTCCAGTTCTCCCAGGGTTAGAGAGAGAGAGAGGGGGAATCAGCCCAGGTTCCTGCTCCTGATCACTGTCAAGTGATCCCAGGGTTAGCGAGAGAGGGGGAACCAGCCAGGGTTCCTGCTCCTGATCACTGTCCAGTTATCCCCAGTTTAGAGAGAGGGGGGGAATCAGCCCAGGTTCCTGCTCCTGATCACTGTCCAGTTATCCCCGGGTTAGAGAGGGTGGGGGGGGGTGAATCATAGAGGATTCCTGCAGATCAGTGTTGAACAATAGGCTAAATATCGATTGAAAAGTAGGAGACCCCCAAATGTGTGAGTCACTAATGCGTACAGGAATAGGGTGTTATACTCCCTGTGGGATCAGTCTGGTGTGGGAATACGATGAGGGGAAGAGCCCTCAGTTACACGGAGAGGACAGTGCCCATGGATTTCCCATCACAGAGAGCTTTAACTTCAGGCTCGGCACCCCTGGGGGTAAGGAAAGGGAGGAAAATCTCCCCTAGTTGATTATTCTAAAGCTTAAGAGTCACATTCTGTTCCAGCCTGATCATAATGCCCAGCGTTCTGACTCAAGGTCACCAGATGATGAGGAGTCGGGCAATGGGATAAAGTATCTGGGGGAGCATCGATTAGCCCAGGCACCCCTGGACAATCTCACACTCCCCCAGAGACTTGTGCCCCATAATCAAGGCTGTCGCTCCCAGTGCCAGTATCAAGGGCACGCCGCACTGTCTTTCAGATGAGACGTAAAATTAAGGCCCCCCCCCTTGCCCTTTAAGGTGGATGTAAAAGAGCCCATAGCCACTATTGGGAGCTCCCACCCCCACATCCACCAACTCCCTCTCCGCATCCTTCCCAAGCCCCACCATTGCCCTAGGGCCAATATTTATCCCTCAACCAACATCACTGAAAAGAAACATGATCGGGGTCATTAAGACGTCGCTGTTTGTGGGAACTTGTTGGGCGCAAATTGGCTGCTGCGCTCCCCATATTATATTTTGTAGAAAGTACATTGTAGGTTTCAAAGCACCTGGGGTGGAGGGGTGGGGGGGGGGTGGAGTTGTGGGGGGTGGGATGGGGGGTGGGGTGGGGGGGAGAGTTGTGGGGGGTGGGGTGGGGGGGGTGGTGGGAGTGGGGGGGGGGGGAGTGGGGGGAGAGGGGGGAGAGGGGGGGGGGGCACCCTGAAGGTCACGAACGGTGCTACAGAAATGCAACTCTTTCTTTATCTGTGTAGAGTCAATGATGTTTAACAATTTGACCTTCCTGTCAGGAAACATCACTGAGTGGCTGTTGGGAAAATGAGCTTGGGTCTACCATGAAGATCGATGTGAGCACCGATGGGCATATAACTGGCACCTATGTGTCGCCAGTGTCAACGTCTAATCTGACTGCGGAAGGGCACGTGGTTGGATATCAGCAAGATCTCCCCCAACCAACCTTCGGGTTCATAGTGAAGTGGATTAAGGGTAACTCATGATATTTATTTAGCCGAATGATGCTCTGGGCAGCCATGTTCCTGACTGTTGACACTCCAAACTCTCCATTGTTTATTCCCCTCCTACCTTTTCCTCTGGCTGTTCTGTCCTCCTTCCCTCAAGGGGCTGAAAGGTGCAAAGCGCAAGTTGCAAGTATTGTGACTCATCCCATCAACATATCGTTCTATTCCCTCATGTGTTTATCCAGCTTCCCCCTTAAATGTATCTACACTATTCACCTCGCCCACTCCCTACGGGAGCGAGTTCCACATTCTCCCCACTCCCTGGGTAAAGTCGTTTCTCCTGAATTCCCGATTGGATACATTGGTGACCATCTTATATTGAACTGGGAACGTTTTCTTTCCATCCACCTCATTGAACTCTTACATAGACCCAGATTGTCTGGTCAATGGATGGTTGTACCCCAGAAGGTGCATTCGTGGATCCCTTGGAAACCCCAATGCAAGGACTCTGTGGGAAATGCTCGGGGAATTTCAATTTCCGATGGGCACTTCCCCCATATCCAGAACGCTCCGAAAGTGTCTCCAACTCTGAGTTAGAGTCAGAGACTTCGAACAGTTCCAACTTACTTACCTGGAAATGTTAGACAGCAAAAAATGATATATAACTCCTAGATAACTATACAACTGACCTCCCTGACTCCCAACCAAGTCCACTCACCGACCCCCCACCCGACCTTCCCCCCCTGACCTTCCAACCTCCCCTGACCCTCTGACCCGACCATCTGAACCCCAGAACCCCACCCCAACCCTCCGACACCCCGACCTTCTAACCACTTCCAACCCTCCAACTCCCCCTGATGCTCTGACCCTTCGACACTCCCCCAACCCACACGCCACCCTAACCCTTCGACTCTCCCCGACCCTCCAACTCCCCTCGACCCTACGACTGACCCCTGACCCTCTGACTCCCCCTAACCCTCCGACCTCCCCGACCCTTCCACTCCCCCGACCCTTCCACTCCCCCTGACCCTCCGACTGCCCCCTGACCCTCCGACTGCCCCCTGACCCTCCAACTTCCCCCAACCCTCTGACACCCCTGACCTTCTGACCCCTTCCAACCCTCTGACTTCACCCTGACACTCCAACTCCTCGACCCTCCAACTCTCCTCTGGCCGTCCGACTCCACCAGACCCTCGAACCACACCCCCCCTGCCCTCCCCCCACCGACCCTCCAACTCCCCACCAACCCTGACTCCCCTGACCCTTCGACTGTCCCTCAACCTCCAACTCTCCACTGACCCTCCGACCCGCCTGACCCTTCGACTACCCCCTGACCTTCCGACAATCCCCCAATCCTCCCAGCCCCTTGACCTTTCCACTCCCCGCGGCCTGACCTCACCACCCTACCCACGTACCTCATTCACGAGAAGCTACTTAAATGTCCCAAAGCTTTGCAACCTGTTAATGAATGGAGACTTACCAAAACACAGCAGCTAATGCTGTAAAAAGGTGGCACGGCTCAGCTCCCTCCTGACAGTCCTGCTCTACGAGGAAGGACTCCAGGAACAGGGACTGTTCCGGAGAGGCCCAGCTTGGAAGTCTGGCCAAGAAGTGCGGAGCACCGACGCTGTGTAAAAAAAAAATAGGTGGGGAGTAGCAATCCAACGGTGATTGCTACCCCATCCGAATATTCGGCTCCTAATCTTACAAAACCCTCTATCAGCTAACCTTCTCCTTTCTACAGGGAAAAAAAAAACCCCCAGTCTATTCAATCATTTTTGATCAAGTTCTGAGTTTTCCTCGCCATACAAATCTCTTTTTGCACCTTCTCCTCTAAATCCTCTTCATAACCCGGGGACCGGAACTGTTCACAGGAACGGCAAGTGTGGTCTCACCGAGGTTCGATATAACTTTGGCATCTCTTCTCTGCTCTCCAATTCTATCCCTCTGGAAATGAACCCGAGTGCTTGTTTAATCTTCACCACGCCATGACTGCACGTTCCCCTAAGACCTGTTCTTTTTTTTTTTGAATTCCCCTCCTCCACAGGTGTCACTAGTGTCTCCGTTTGGGCTGGGCAATATTATAAGGTTGAAGGTGAAGCGAAGTTGATTACCATATGGTTACTCCGACAAAATGTTACAGTTCCAAGGGATAACTGGAAGGCCACCAGGTAATTAAAGCACCGTTTCTGTAGACAGTACTGTCAATGCAACCCACAGGTACTTAGTGCTGCACTGTCTTTTGGATCAGATGTGAAACTGAGGGTCCGCCGGCCCTATCTTGGTGGAGGTGCAAAATACCAGGGCACCATTTCGAAGAAGGGCAGGGCAGTTCTCTCTGGTGCCCTGCCCAATATTTATCCCTCAATCCACATCACTGAAACTGATTAGCTGGATATTATCAAATCTTTGTTTGTGGGAGCTTGCTGTGCACAATTTGGCTGCCACCTTTCCTACCTTACACATCAAAAATGCTTCATTAGCTGTGAAGACATCTGAGGGTTGGGAAAGGTGCACCTGCAGTTACTCTGTTATTTAACCCCGTGTTGTACCTGTCCTGGGAGTGTTTGATGGGGACAGTGTAGAGGGAGCTTTACTCTGTATTTAACCCCGTGCTGTACCTGTCCTGGGAGTGTTTGATGGGGACAGCGCAGAGGGAGCTTCACTCTGTATCTAACCCTGTGCTGTACCTGTCCTGGGAGTGTTTGATGGGGACAGTGTAGAGGGAGCTTTACTCTGTATCTAACCCCGTGTTGTACCTGTCCTGGGAGTGTTTGATGGGGACAGTGTAGAGGGAGCTTCACTCTGTATCTAACCCCGTGCTGTACCTGTCCTGGGAGTGTTTGATGGGGACAGTGTAGAGGGAGCTTCACTCTGTATCTAACCCTGTGCTGTACCTGTCCTGGGAGTGTTTGATGGGGACAGTGTAGAGGGAGCTTTACTCTGTATCTAACCCCGTGCTGTACCTGTCCTGGGAGTGATTGATGGAGACAGTGCAGAGGGAGCTTTTCTCTGTATCTAACCCGTGCTGTACCTGTCCTGGGAGTGATTGATGGAGACAGTGTAGAGGGAGCTTTTCTCTGTATCTAACCCCGTGCTGTACCTGTCCTGGGAGTGTTTGATGGGGACAGTGTAGAGGGAGCTTTACTCTGTATCTAACCCCGTGCTGTACCTGTCCTGGGAGTGTTTGATGGGGACAGTGTAGAGGGAGCTTTACTCTGTATTTAACCCCGTGTTGTACCTGTCCTGGGGGTGTTTGATGCGGGCAGTGTAGAGGGAGCTTTACTCTGTATCTAACCCCGTGCTGTACCTGTCCTGGGAGTGTTTGATGGGGACAGTGTAGAGGGAGCTTTACTCTGTATCTAACCCCGTGCTGTACCTGTCCTGGGAGTGTTTGATGGGGACAGTGTAGAGGGAGCTTTACTCTGTACCTAACCCCGTGCTGTACCTGTCCTGGGAGTGATTGATGGGGACAGTGTAGAGGGAGCTTTACTCTGTATCCAACCCCGTGCCATACCTGTCCTGGGAGTGTTTGGTGGGGACAGTGTAGAGGGAGCTTTACTCTGTATCTAACCCCGTGCTGTACCTGCCCTGGGAGTGTTTGATGGGGACAGTGTAGAGGGAGCTTTACTCTGTATCTAACCCTGTGCTGTACCTGCCCTGGGAATGTTTGATAATGGATGAACAAAGATTCCTTACAAATTATCGACTCAAGACTAAGATGGCAATGTCTGATCTTCCAATATATTAATGAAATATTTAACGATCGAGCAGGACTGTGAACTAAATCTGCCTTTTTCTGCTTAATCAGTGGTTGTCCTCTCTCTCTCTCTCTCTCCGTGAAACAGCGTTGGGATGGACGTGTTCCATCGTAATAATACCGCGTGTAAACGCACCAACCTTCGGTCGGAGTCTGGAGAAGTGAAACAGGAGGTTAGCTCTGACGGGGAGTTCAGTGGGTCAAGTCCTGCCTGAATGATTCTGCGGAGCAGTGAGTCTTGCAGTCCCTGAAAATCACCCAAACGCCTCGAACCCTGATTCCAATAAAGGTTGAAATGATGCATCATAATTCTGTGTCGGCTTAGAATTTCTTGGGACTGGTCTTGAGTGTTCATTCATACGGGGGCTATAGGTCACCTAAAAGGGATCCAAAAAGGGTGCTTACTAAGTGGTGAAGAGCTAGAGACAGTGGAAGTCCAAAGGGACTTGAGAGGCTAGGTAGACAGATAATTAAAATGAACAAAATAATCAAAAATAAGCTAAGGGAATTCAGATCTTTATATCCAGAGAACTCAAATAGAGCAACAGCTTGCATTTATATAGCACCTTTAACATAATGAACAATCTCAAGGCACTTCACTGGAGCATTATAAATAATTTAGGATGTAGTGGTAATGTCACAGGACTAGTAATCCGGAGGCCCAGGCTAATGCTCTGGGGACATGGGTTCAAATCCCACCATGGCAGCTGGTGGAATTTAAATTTCAATTAATAAATCTGGAATTGAAAAGCTAGTTTCAGTGACGGTGACCATGACAACCCATCATCGATTGTCGTAAAAACCCCATCTGGTTCACTAATGTTCCTTTAGGAACGAAATCTACCATCTTTACCCAGTCTGGCCTACATGTGACTCCAGACCCACAGTAATGTGGTTGACTCTTAACTGCCCCTCTGAAATGGTCTATCAAAGCCATTCAGGTTGCTGGCCTTGCCGGTGACAGCCACATCCCATGAAAGAATAAAGAATAGAAAAAGTTAAGGTTAGCACCAGGTCGCATGAGGTGATTTCGGTTTGGTGATCAAAGAGGTTGGCTTTAAGCAGTTTCTTACAGGAGGGAAGCAAGGCCGAGGGGCAGAGAGCTTAAGGAAGAGAATTCCAGAGCCCAGGGCCTAGGCAGCTGAAGGCACGGTTACCAATGGTGGCGCAATTATAATTGGGAATTCACAAGAGGAGTGGAGGGTTGTGGAGTTGGAGGAGGATAAGGGAGTGGGGAGGCCATGGAGGGATTTGAAAACAAGGATTAGAATTTTGAAATGAAGATATTGCTTGACCAGGAGCCAATGTAGATCGGTGAGCACAGAGGGTGATAGGGGGATGGGACGAAGTTGGGTGATCAACAGTGGGAGTAGGATCAAGATGCTTCAACTCTACGAATCCTTGGTTAGACCACACCTGGAGTTACCACGAGCAGTTTTTGGTCACACACCTTATCGGGACATTGGGGGGATTACAGATTTACCAGAATGGCTATGAGGAGGGATTAAACAAACCAAGGCTGCATGCCTTGGAATTTTGAAGGTTTAGGGATGATTTCATCAAAGTTTTCAAGATATTAAGGGGGATTAGTCAAGTTGATAGAGAAAAAAAACCAATTTCTGCTAGTTGGAAAGTCTAGGATTAGGGGACATATTATAAATATTCAAACAAGAACTTTCAGGAGTGAAATTAGGAAACATGTCAATACACACAAGGGGTGGTAAAAGTTTGGAATTCTCTTCTGAAATAAAGGATTGGCACTCAGTCAACCTTTAATTTTAAATCTTAGAATTACGCCAACAACCAATTTAATTTAAGATGATCAGTCAGGCTCACAATGTGGCTCACTTATACCTGCTAGAAACTACATATATTCATATATAGGGCCCTGTCCTGTGCAAACAGAAAGAACACGCCCAGGCATTGCGCCCTCTTTGAATTAAACAGAAGCGTAGGGAAAATAGTTCCCTGGTGCATTCTCCATGGCAACATCTCGACCAATCAGGGTCGACGTGCACCCTTTTCTCATGCAGCATATATTGTTGCTCCCTTTGAAATGCGGTATTCTTGCATCTGTCTTGATGAATCCAAGACAAAAAGCTTCGAAGGCATGTCTCTTTTCTAAGCAATACTCAAATCTAAGCTTGATAGGTTTGTGTTAATCAAAGGTATCAAGGGATATGGGGCCATGGTCTCGTTGAAAGGTGGAGCAGGTTTGAGGGGCTAAATGGCCTCCCTCCTGTTCTTATGTGCCTGCGTGAAGTTTTAGCTTGATGATCTTGTCTTAGTCAATGCCCCTCTTACAAAAGCCAAGCATCCCATACTTTTACTTCTCTTAGCACCTTCAAGCATTTGTGAACTTTATCCCGGGTCCCTTTCCTTTTGCAACCCTCCCCTCAACATATTGCCAGTTACATCAGACTGCCTTTGCATGTTGTTTCTGTCACAATGCATCACTTCACACTTACCTGCATCAAACTGTATCAGCCAAGTGGCTTAAGCAAAATTTTTTAAAAACGCCAGAAACGCTCAGCATGTCTGGCAGCATCTATGGAGAGAGAAACAACATTAACGTTTCCAGACCGTAAAGCTCTTCTTCAAAGTCTGGCATACATAGCAAATTATTGAGCAGAGTAGCCGCAGACTTGAGGAGTCCCAATAGCGACCCCTGTTGGACCCCAATGCAAACATCACTCCAGCCAGGAAAACCTCCTTTTACTATTACTCTCTGCTCCTTCAGCCAATTATGTACCCAGGTTATTCGCATCCTTTTCAATTCATGCGTTTCTATTTTCCAAATAAATTTGTTATGTGATACTTTATCAAGTGCCTTTTGAAAGCCCATATATGCACAGGATGTACAGCGCAGAAACAGGCCATTCGGCCTATCCAGTCCATGTCGGTCCACTTGGCCTCCTCCCAACTTTCTCCATCTAAATTGACCCTCATAACCCTCTATTCCCTTCTCCCTCATATACTTGTCTAGTAAAGAAGTTTCTCCTGAATTCCCGATTGGATTTCTTGGTGACTATCTGATATTGATGGCCTCTAGTTCTGCTCTTCCCCGCAAAAGAAAACATCCTCTCTGTATCCGCACTATCAAAACCTTTCAGAATTTTAAAGACCTCCATTAGGTCACCCCCTCAGCCTTCTCTTTTCAAGAGAGAAGAGACCCAGCCTGTCAATCCTTTCCTGATATTTATACACGCACATTTCTGGGATCATCCTTGTAAATCTTCTCAGTACCCTCTCCAGTGCCTCTATATCCTTTTAATAATATAGCGGCCAGAACTGCACACAACATCTACTGCACTACCTTCACCAACCCTCTCTGCTGCTTCATTAAAGAACTGAATCAGGTTACTTTGACAGGATTTACCCTTAACAAATCTGTGCTGGGTTAGGGTTAGGGTTAACCCTGCATTAGGGTTAGGGTTAGGCTTAGGGTTAGGGTTAACCCTGCATTAAGGTTAGGGTTAGGATTAGGGTTAGGGTTAACACTGCATAAGAGTTAGGGTTGGGTGAGGATTGATTTTATCCTTGACAATGGTCTCTAGTAGTTTCCTCAGCACTGACATTAGACTGGCCTGTAACTATACCCAATTTAACTCTTTTCTCTTTTTTATACAGCACCTTTAATAGGGTTAACCATCCTATAATAATGGTGGTGTAGTGGTAATATCACTAGAGTAGTAATCCAGTTAATTCTCTGGGGGCATGGATTCACATCCCACTCAAGGCAGCTGATGGAATTTAATTTTTTTAAAATCTGGAGTTAAACCTAGTGTGATGATGTGTACATCATTCTCCTTTATATTTGTTTCTCTCTCCTTAACGTGTAAATTCTATTGTTCCCTATGTCTTTAAAACTGTATCTTCCTCATAATATAAAAACTTTCATGTTGCCAATATTGTCAGTAACCTTTGAGAAAAATAAAGACACTCCTTGGCCTTGCTTATCTGGCTAATTGTAAACAGACTAAAATCCCTTTGAAATTCAAACAATCATTTAGCTAAGAAAATGCAAATTCCCTTCATATCTTACATGCTAAGCCAGCATCCATGTTTACTCATTAGCATGTCAAGCACCTTTCTACAACTAGCTTCTTTTGATGATTTCAAGCTTGCAGTCTACTTGACTCCAAATGTAATTAAATCTCACAGACAAACCCAACTATAATCACACCCCAAAACTTACTTCACAATAAACCAGAGAAATATTATGAAAATTATTATACTTTCGTTATACCTCCATCCTTATGGGAAAATGAACCATCATAATTATAAAAGACAGCTTAATTTTCTTAATCCATCTTATACTATCTACTATACTTATCTACATACCCAAACTATTACATTACCAGATGTCTGCATTAACATAACAATATATACAAATCCTTTGTATCAACAGAGGTCATTTCAGTCCAGCGTCCACGTTTTAAATGTCCAATTTCCCTTTGAGCTTTAAACTCTTGACAATGCAGCTGCAATTAGATTTTCCCATCCAGCCACATGTATAATCTGTAAATTAAATGATTGCAGTAATAAACTCCATTGGAACAGTCTTGCACTCTGGTCTCAAAATTTGTCCAGAAATTTTAAAGGATGGTGGTCTGTATAAACAATTGTTTCTGACATTTGAAATGTTGCAACGCTAACACCAGGCCCAGAGTCTCCTTTTCAATCGTTGTATATCTTCTCTGTTGTACATTCAAGTTTCGTGAAAAGTACCCTATCGGTTTCTCAATTCCAGTTTCATCTTCTTGCAACAGTACAGCCCCAGTGCCTACGTCACTTGTGTCAACAGCCAATTTAAACTGCTTGGCATAATTAGGCACTGCAAAAACTGGTGTTGTAGTCAATTCAGTTTTCAAATTGTCAAACGCTTTCTGATACTCCTGTGTCCATTGAAAGGTATTGTTCTTTTTTAATAGTTCAGTCAATGGAGCAACCACACTGCTAAAATTTGGTACAAATTTCAGGTAAAACCCACCCATGCCCAGAAATCTCAAAACCTCTCGTTTTGTTGTAGGCACTGGGAAAATCAGGATGGCTTTGACTTTCACATCTCTTGGAGCCACCTTACCATGTCCAATGGTGTGGCCTAGATATGTAACTTGCGCTTTTGCAAGCTCACTTTTAGCCAAGTTCATCATCAAATTAGCTTCTTGCAGTTGATTAAATTGCTCTTCCAGATGTTGTAAATACTCCTCCCACGTTTGACTGAAAACTATCAAGTTGTCAATATAAACAGCACAATTGCTCAATCCTGCAATTAATTTGTTTGTCAGTCTTTGAAATGTCGCTGGTGCATTTTTCATACCAAATAGCATAACTTTAAACTGATATAGTCCACTTGGCGTTACAAAAGCTGATATCTCCTTTGCTCTCTCCAAAACGGTACTTGCCAATATCCTCTCAGCAAGTCAATCTTTGTGATAAGCTTTGATTGTCCCACTTTTTCAATGCAATCTTCCAACTGTGGTATAGGATATGAATCCACTTTTGTCACCGCATTCACCTTTAGATAATCCACACCGTCTTTGTGTTCCATCCGGTTTTAGTATCAGTATAATAGGCGAATCCCAGTTGCTGCAACTAGACTCAATTATGTCATTTTGAAGCATGAATTCAATTTCTTTCTGTACTTGTGGTAACTTTGCTGGGCTTAATCTATAAGGATGTTGCCTTATCAAAAATTAACCCCCGACGCTTACATCATGTATAGCTAAATTTGTCCTCCCTGACTTATTCCAACAAATAGTTTTGTGCGACTGCAATAACTTCTCCAAATCACTTTGACACTTGTCTGGAAGGTAATGCAATATTACATTTAAATTTTTAAGTACCCCCTCATTATTCAATTTGATTAGAGGAAACTCAATTTCAACTGTGGCTCAGTTCATAGCACCCTCGCCTTTGAATCAGAGGGTTGTGGGTTCATGTCCCACTCCCGGAAACTAAGAACTGTGATTGTACTCGAAAGAGTTGCAATCTGTGACTGTTGATAACTCGAAAGAGTATCCTTCATTTCTACCTCTTTCTCCTTAACTACCACCACTAATATCTCCTTTTGGTCCTCTTCCCTGTCAAAGTGCTTTTTAAGCATATTTACATGACACATTCTCTGCTTCTTTCTTCTGTCTGGAGTATTTATTAAATAATTTACTTCACTCAGTTTCTTTTCAATCCTGTAAGGCCCACTAAACCTTACCTTTAATGATTCACCCAGTACTGGTAATAAAACTAACACCTTTTCCCAAGCAACAACACTATGATCAGTGGCCCTCCTATCCACCTTCACTTTCATCACTTGCTGTGATATCTTTCAATACTCCCTAGCTAACTCACATGCTCTGTTCAATCTTTCTCTGAAGTTTGCCACATAATCCAGGAGAGTAGTTTCCAAATTCTGACCATCCAATTCCTCATGAATCAACTTCAGTGGTCCCCTTACCTCATTCTCCTCCCTTCTCTCTTCCTGAACAATCTTATCAAATATAGTATCAGCGAACTGAACTTCAACACCTTTCCCCTGCCCTTTAACTTCCTCTTCTTTCTGTTTAAACCTGTGAGCGTGTGACCTCATCACTACACAATCAAGAATCAACCCAGGATGCTCTTTCTGCAACACCTCTGTTGAATGCACCTCCACAGGCTGCTCAACTACTGTGGGCACCACCCACATCTGTGACCCAGCTATATCATTACCTAAAACAAATTGAACAGCTGCATCAGGCAATTTTTCCACTACTCCAACGATCACCTCATCTGTTTTCCACTTATGCTTTAAATTTACTTTCCACAATGCAATAGGTTTAGCATCTACATGAATCCCACTTATTATCAGCTTTTCCTGCAATACTCCCTCTGAACAATAAGCTATCACTCTCCCATAACATTAAGGATTGACTAGGCCTTCTGTTGCTTAAAATTTTAACATCTTTACCTGCTCCACCCTGTACACATGGAAAGGCTTCCTCTACACATACAAAACCTTTCAACGTTCCTGCAACCCGCTCTTCTGAACTCCCTTGGGAAAATTGTGAACACATTCCCACTTTTTTTCCCTATCACTGATTCTTCTTGCTTCACCTGTACGCAAACCACTGGTTCTCCCTGTGCCTGATCCTCAGAACCCACAGTGCTTTTACTTCCAGAAGTTTTCTGCATTCCAACTACTGTAACAGATTTTCCCTGAAATCTCCAACACATTGACTTCGTCTGCCCGACATTATTACAATGAAAACACCTCGATTTTCGAGTGTTGCTTCTACCCTCAGCAACTTCCTTTCTAGTCGGAGAAGAAACTTGCTGAGGATTTCCAACGACTTCTCTTCCTTGACTACCTACCTTCCTTTCACCTTCCCACTTTCTATCCTTCTCTGAATTAAAAGGGTGATGAAGAAAAAAGGTTTAGATCTTATGAACGAACTCATTATCATCTGGCCTCTCTGCTGGTGGTCTTACCATTTTAACCCTCTGTTCCTCCACATGAGTTCTCACTAGCGAAGGAGTTGAATCTTTAAATTCTTCCAAAAGAATTACTTCTCTAAGAGCTGCATATGTTGTTTCTACCTTTAATGCCTGTATCCACCGGTCAAAATTACTTTGTTTTACTCTCTCGAACTCAATATAAGTTTGCCCATATATTTCTAAATTTCTGCCTGTACGTCTCCAATTCCAGTTTTTTCCAGTTCCTTTTGCTTGTTCAAACTCAAGCTTCTTCATTTATAACTGAAGTCTCACTACCTCCCTCTGTGACTCACTTGTGTCAGGTATCACTTCCAATTTCAAATGCTGCGCTATCATTTCAACTATGTCTGCTTTCCCTGCCCCTACAACTTAGCCTTGGAACACTTTTTGTAACCCAGTCAGAGTTACGGGATGGGAGTGAGATGAGGTGGAGGCGAGATTGCGAAGGGACTAGAAAGTGAGGGTGTGAATTTTAAAATCGAGGTGTTGCCGGACTGTGACCCAGTGTACATCAGTTAGCATGGGGTGGGTGGGTGAGGGTGATGTAACCAAAAACAATTTGCTCTTTTGCAAATAAAAATCAAAAGTTCTGGGGCGGGGGGTGGGGGGACAAAAAAAAACTCAGCAGGTCTGGCAGCATCTGTGGAGAGGGAGAAAACAGAGTTAACGATTCGAACCCAATATTCAGAATTTTTCTTGGCCACATTGGACTCGAGACGTTAACTCTGTTTCTCTCTCTCTCTCTCTCTCTCTCCACAGAGGCTGCCAGACCTGCTGAGTGTTTCCAGCACTTCCTGTTTTTATTTCAGATCTCCAGCATCCGCAGCACTTTGCTTTGTTTTTTGGGGGTGGGGGAAAAGGTGCTTAATTCCTATTTTTAACGTTGGCACATTAAAGATCTTCTCAGAGACCCACCCCACCCCAAACTTGCTGCGTGTTGTGTGTGCCTGGCTCTTTGCAGCTGGGCCTTACCCTTTGTATGTCTTTTATTTTTGAAGAAAAAATAAATAAAACCTCCACCTCCCACTCCCATCAACATGGCCTTATTGCGAGGGGCATGTTTCTGTGTAGATGTATTTTTTATGAATGGACCCAGCCCAGGGCTGGTGGAACGAAGGCACTGGATACATTGGCGCAGAACGTTGTAACAACTCGGCAAGGTTCCTTTCCGGCGCTGACGTCATGCGTCTGGGCATTTCCGTGTTGGTTTCAATAAATAACAGGAGAAATTGACGCGGGGTGTTTGGGATCCTTTTTCAAAGCACCACCACCACCACCACCCCCCTTCCCTCTCCTCCTCCTCCCCTCTCCCACTCTGTTGTAAATTCAGAGATCTCATCCCTTCCCCTCCATTCTCCATCCCTTCCCCCTCCCTCCCTCCCCTACCCACCCCGGATACCTGGAGCCCCCACTATCCTCACCCTCTCTGGAAACAAATGGAAGGTTAGTGTGTGTGTATTCCTCCAGTTTTAAATCACGCCCAGTTGACACACCAGCCACGAAAATGACCAGTCTTCCTCTTGGACTTGTCTAGATCTCGTTACTTTCTGTCTGCAGATTCCAGGCTTAAACATATACACATATATATATATATATAAAAGCACTTTCTCTTCTGGCGCCTGTCCTTTAAGTGCAAACTGGTCCTGGGATGGGGTTTGAATCTCTGGGTCTGTATTTTCCTGCTAATGTCTCTCCTCTGGGGAGGCTCGGCGTTAGGGCCCAGCTCCTGACTTCCTTTTTTAACGATTGCCAGCAGCCGGGGCTCTGTCTGTTTATAGGCGGTTCTGAAACTCCCACCAGGGTTTGCTTTGCATATGTGTGTGTGTGTGTATTTTCGTATTTGTTTTTCATGGAAAAATTGTGTTGTGTGTTTGAACTGGCAGTGGAGGAGGGAACAGCCTCCACGCCCCCCTCTACCCCTCTGGCAGAGTGGCAGGAGGTGGCCTGGTGGTACATGGTTACCTGGTTACCTAGACAGCGGGGAGACTTTACAAGTGGCTTGCAGGGGAGTCATCAGGACTGTTTTATTTGTCTGTAACATGGAAACTGGGCCAACCAGCACTCCGGCCTCTTGGCTCAGAAGCCTGTGGGTTCAAGTCCCACAAGCTCCCAATGCAGTAGCCGGGGAGTGCGACACTGTCGGAGGTGCCCTCTTTTGGATAATACATTATCTGCTCCCCCCTCAGGTGCCAGGACAGAGGGGCTCCCCTCTAGTTCCTTCCTAGAGGCCAACAATTGTCCCTCAGCTAAAGGAACAGATTACCCGGGATGTGATCCCAGTTGCTGTTTCTGGGATCTTGCTCTACGCAACTTGTTTCCCAATGTAAAGCAAAAACAAAAATACAAATACCTGGAAAAACTCAGCAGGTCTGACAGCATCTGCGGAGAGGAACACAGTTAACGTTTCGAGTCCGTACGACTCAATGTGCCTTGCAACAGTGACCACACTTCAAAAAGTGTTTAATTGACTGCCCTGTGCTTTAGGATGTCCTGAGGTGGTGAAAGGTGCTATGGAAATGCAAGCCTTTAAGATAACTATAAGGTGAATTGTTTAGGCCTGAGCTGGTGAAATGTTTTGTACAGGAGGCTGTGGACTGCACTATTGCAGTTGGTGATCGAGGTAGAGACCATGTGAACATTTAAATAGAGGTTGGATTGATGGTTTAATAAACACCAACATGTTGGGCTGGAGGGTCAGCGCTGTGGAAGATCCGCACTGCTGGAGGGTCGGCGTTGGTCGAGGGAGTGCTGAGCTGCCGGAGGGTTGGCGTTGGCTGAGGGAGCACCGCGCTGCTGGAGTGTTGGCGTTGGCCGAGGGAGTGCCGCGCTGCCAGAAGTGCTGTTTTTCAGATGAGGCATTAAACCGGGGCCCCGTCTGCCCTCTCGGGTGGGTGTAAACAATCCCACGGCCACAATTGGAAGAATAAGGGGTGGGGGGAGTTCTCCCCGGTGTCCTGGGGCCAATATTTATCCCTCAACCAATATCTCCAGAACATGATTTGGTAAGTGTCGCTTTGCTGTCTGTGTCACACTAATGCTTTCACTTCTGGGTTCTTGGATTTAATGTATTCCTGATCGAAATAGTTATGCTCTGCTCTCACTGGCTGTCTTGCTGCATGAAGTAACTTTGGAAATTTTAACCCACTACACAGAGGGCTCACAGACCAAAATTGGCCCTAATTAGCTGGAGTAGGTCACTCAGCCCCTCGAGCCTGCTCCGCCATTCAATAAGGTCATGGCTGATCCGATCGTAACCTCAACCCCACATTCCCACCTACTCCTGATAACCTCTCACCCCCTTACTTATCAAGAATCTATCTAGCTCTGCCTTAAAAATATTCAAAGACCCTGCTTCCACTGCCTTTTGAGGAAGAGAGTTCCAAAGTCTTGCAACCCACTGAGAAAAAAAAAATTCTCCTCATCTCTGTCTTGAACAGGCGACCCGTTATTTTTAAACAGCGACCCACCGGTACTGTAATTTGGCACTAAATTATCCGGCACATTAACAGGTTGGCAGATATCTGCACCCACAGGAAAATGGGGCATAACATGCACAAAAATAACATGTTGTTAAGGTGATGGTGCAGTGGTATTGTCACGGGACTAGTAATTCAGAGACCCAGGGTAATTCTCTGGGGATGGGGGTTCGAATCCCGCCACGGCAGATGACGGAATTTTATTTCAGTAAAAATCTGGAATTAAAAGTCTAATGATGACCATGAAACCCTTGTCATTTGTTGTTTTAAAAAAAAAACTGCCTTCCTTACCTGGTCTGGCCTACATGTGACTCCAGACCCACAGCAATGTGGTTGACCCTTAAATTAGGGATGGGCAATAAATGCCTAGCCAGCGATGCCCACACCCAATGAATGAATAAAAAAGAAATTCCTAAGACTGTCAACCAGCATGTCTGTAAGGGGATCGGTGCATTCTGTCCTGCCTTTCCAGAATCCCTAAGGTCTTCATTTAAAACCAGATTAGCTTGATCTTGCACCTCAAAGGTGCAGTACCTGCCCTGGGAATGTTTGATGAAGACAGTGTAGAGGGAGCTTTACTCTGTATCTAACCCTGTGCTGTACCGGTCCTGGGAGTGTTTGATGGGGACAGTGTAGAGGGAGCTTCACTCTGTATCTAACCCCGTGCTGTACCTGTCCTGGGAGTGTTGGATGGGGACAGTGTAGAGGGAGCTTTACTCTGTATCTACCCCCGTTCTGTACCTGTCCTGGAAGTGTTTGATGGGGACAGTGTGGAGGGAGCTTTACTCTGTATCTAACCCTGTGCTGTACCTGTCCTGGGAGTGTTTGATGGGGACAGTGTAGAGGGAGCTTTACTCTGTGTCTAACCCTGTGCTGTACCTGTCCTGGGAGTGTTTGATGGGGACAGTGTAGAGGGAGCTTTACTCTGCATCTAACCCCGTGCTGTACCTGTCCTGGGAGTGTTTGATGGGGACAGTGTAGAGGGAGCTTTACTCTGCATCTACCCCCGTGCTGTACCTGTCCTGGGAGTGTTTGATGGGGACAGTGTGGAGGGAGCTTTACTCTGTATCTAACCCTGTGCTGTACCTGTCCTGGGAGTGTTTGATGGGGACAGTGTGGAGGGAGCTTTACTCTGTATCTAACCCTGTGCTGTACCCGTCCTGGGAGTGTTTGATGGGAACAGCATAAAGGGAGGTGAGGAAGTAAATAAGAGAAGCAAAGAGGGAGAATGCAAATAAACTGACAGAACAATTGAAAGACTTTTAAGGTTTCAGCACACATTACTGAGATGTAATGTGACTCAGAGTCGTTATGTGTGTGAATATTCCAATCTGACCATTGTATTATCCTGGTCACAGTGAGTGAAGTAATTGTGAACTATTGTCAATTGTTTAAAATGTTAATCATACCTGTTTGAATTGTGCAAAACTTTGAATTGCAATGTTCTGGCTAATCGCAGTTGTGAATCCAATAACTGCTGAAGCATCAAACAACAAATGGTTGGCATTAATGGGACTAGAGAATATCAGGGAGATAGCAAGAGGCATTTTCATAGGACAGTGTAGAGGGAGTTTTACTCTGTATCTAACCCCGTGCTGTACCTGTCCTGGGAGTGTTTGATGGGGACAGTGTAGAGGGAGTTTTACTCTGTATCTAACCCCGTGCTGTACCTGTCCTGGGAGTGTTTGATGGGGACAGTGTAGAGGGAGTTTTACTCTGTATCTAACCCCGTGCTGTATCTGTCCTGGGAGTGTTTGATGGGGACAGTGTAGAGGGAGCTTTAATCTGTATCTAACCCTGTGCTGTACCCGTCCTGGGAGTGTTTGATGGGAACAGCATAAAGGGAGGTGAGGAAGTAAATAAGAAAAGCAAAGAGGGAGAATGCAAATAAACTGACAGAACAATTGAAAGACTTTTAAGGTTTCAACACACATTACTGAGATATAATGTGACTCAGAGTCATTATGTGTGTGAATATTTCAATCTGACCATTGTATTATCCTGGTCACAGTGAGTGAAGTAATTGTGAACTGTTGTCAGTTGTTTAAAATGTTAATCATACCTGTTTGAATTGTGCAAAACTTTGAATTGCAATGTTCTGGCAAATCGCAGTTGTGAATCCAATAAGCACCAAACAAAAAATGGTTGGCATTAATGGGACTAGAGAATATCAGGGAGATAGCAAGAGGCATTTTCATAGGACAGTGTAGAGGGAGTTTTACTCTGTATCTGACCCCGTGCTGTATCTGTCCTGGGAGTGTTTGATGGGGACAGTGTAGAGGGAGCTTTACTCCGTATCTAACCCCGTGCTGTACCTGTCCTGGGAGTTTTTGATGGGGACAGTGTAGAGGGAGCTTTACTCTGTATCTAACCCCGTGCTGTATCTGTCCTGGGAGTGTTTGATGGGGACAATGTAGAGGGAGCTTTACTCTGTATCTAACCCTGTGCTGTACCTGCCCTAGGAGTGTTTGATGGGGACAGTGTAGAGGGAGGCGAGGAAGTAAAAAAGAGAAGCAAAGAGGGAGAATGCAAATAAACTGAAGGCTAACCTAAAAGGGCATCCCAAAGTCTTTTATAGACATATAAATGGTAAAAGGAGCAGTAGGGCTAATGAGGGATCAAAAAAGGGGATTTGAACATGGAGGCAGGGGGCATGCCTGAGGTGTTAAATGAATACTTTGCATCTGTCTTTACCAAGGAGGAAGATGCTGCCCAAGCCACAGTGAAAAAGGAGGTAATTCAGACACTAGGCGGGCTTACAATTGATAAGGAAGAGGTATTGGATAGGTTATCTGTACTTCAACTTGATAAGGCACCAGGTCCGGGTGAAATGCATCTAAGAATACTACGAGAAGTGAGAGTGGGTATTGCAGAGGCACTGGCCATAATTTTTCAGTCTTCCTTAGACTCTGGTGGTGCCAGAGGAGTGCAGAATTGCAAATGTTACATCCTTTTCAAAAAGGCTGTAAAGATAAGCCCAGCAACTACAGGCCAGTCAGTTTAACTTTGGTGGTGGGGGAAACCTCTAGAAACAATAATTTCAGGACAAAGTTAATAGTCACATGGACAAATGCCAGTTAATTAAGGGAAACCAGCATGGATATATTAAGGAAAAATCATATTTAACTAACTCGCTGGAGATTTTTGATGAGGTAACAGAAAGGGTTGATGAGGGAAATGCGGTTGACGTGATGTACCTGGACTTCCAAAAGGCATTTGACACAGTGCCACACAACAGACTTGTGAGCAAAGTTATAGCTCATGGATTAAAAGGGACAGTAGCGACGATACGAAATTGGCTGAGTGACAGGCAACAGAGAACAATGGTTAATGGATGTTTTTCAGGCTGGAGGGAGGTTTGTAGTGGACTAACCAGGGGTTAGTGTTGGCTTGCTCTTCCTGATACATGTTAATGACTTAGACCTTGGTGTACAAGGCACAATTTTGAAATTTGTGGATGACACCAAACTCACAACTTGTGAACTGTGAGGAGGATAGTGTAGACCTTCGAAGGGAGTTAGACAAGTTCGTGGAATGGGTGGACACCCATAGGGCAGCTGAAGTTCAATGCAGAGGAATGTGAAATGATTAATTTTGGTAGGAAGAACAAGGAGAGACAATATAAAATAAAGGGTCCAACTCTAAAGGGGGTGCAGGAGCAGAGGGACCTGTGTGTATATGTGCATAAGTCATTGAAAGTGGCAGGACAGGTCGAGAGAGTGGTTAATAAAGCACACAGTATCCTGGGCTTTATTAATAGGGGCATTGTGCAAGCAAGGAGGTTATGTTGAGCTTGTATCAGTCACTAGTTCAGCCTCGGCTGGAGTATTCCATCCAGTTCTGGACGCTGTATTTTAGGAAGGATGTGAAGGCATTGGAGAGTGTGCAGAAAAAATTCAGGAGAATGGTTCCAGGGATGAGGGACTTCAATTTATGAAGATGGATTGGAGAAGTTGGGACTGTTTTCCCTGGAGAAAAGAAGGCTGAGAGATGAGATAGAGATATTCAAAATCACGAAGGGTCTAGACAGAGTTGATAGGGAGAAACTGTTCCCACTTGTGAAAAGATCGAGAGTGAGAGGGCACGGAGAGTAATTGGCGAAAGAAGCAAGAGCGACATGAGGGAAAACTGTTTCACGTAGGAAGTGGTTAAGGATCTGGAATGCACTGCCTGAGTGTGTGGCAGAGGCAGGTGCAAACGAGGCATTCGAAGAGGAATTAGACCGTTATCTGAAAAAAAAATAGGGATAAATTAAAGAATTTGATAGGGTAGGCACAGAGAAGATGTTTCCACTTGCAGGCAAGACCAGAACTAGCGGCCATCGATATAAGATGGCGGTGGTGGTGGTATGTTGTAGATCACTCTGGGAGTCTGAGTTTGCACTTCAGGCATGTCTGGAGCTATGGATAGTGATGGTCGAGGCTCCAACGTTCTTTCCATCACGCGAGTGACCAGCGATCTCTTCTGCTCTTACCGCCTGTCATTGGTGTGTCTTGGAAGGATCTGTAGGTTGGTACTCAAACCTGCGCCATGAATGTACCTTCCTTGGGCCATCTGAGGTGGGAATTGAACCTGGAGCTTCTGGCTCAGAGGCAGGGAGGCTATCCATTGTGCCACAAGACCTTCACGAATAATTCCAATCAGGAATTCAGGAGAGACTTCTTTACCCGGAGAGTGGGGAGAATGTGGAACTCGCTCCCACATGGAGTGGTTGAGGTGAATAGTATAGATACGTTTAAGGGGGACGCTGGATAAACACACGAGGGAGAAAGGAATAGAAGGATAGGGTGATGGGGGGAGATGAAGAGTGGGTGGGAGGAGGCTCAAGTGGAGCATAAACACCAGCACAGAGCAGTTGGGCCGAATAGCCTGTTTCTGTGCTGCAACTACTTAAGTTTCCGTCCCAAGTGTTTTGTCTGTCCTGGGGATTTGTCTGTCTTTGCTGCCGTTGTTTTTATTATTTTTTTCTCTAATGCTGTTTCCTTGCTTAGGTTTCTTTTAGAGAGTTCCAGCCTTAGTTTCATGATTAATCTCCCTGGAATGTGGGGCATATTCTCCTCGTCCTCGACAGTGAAGACTGCCAGAGTTAACTAATTCAACAAGTGTGCCATTTTCCTTATTTTCATTTTTGATATTGCCCACACGATATCCTTTTTAAAAAAAGGGGCCCACTTTTTAGCCTTTCTCTCCTGATACGACGTTGAGAACATTCCATGTTAATCCCGAAATCTCGGGCAGGTTTCTTGCCAAAACCTACAATCTTAGTAACTGTGGCGCGCCTCCTCTTCAAGCCTAGCACGGAACTCGCTGGTGTTGTGCTTCACTGTTGGATAAACATTCCTTCTACCTTTCTTCTTCTTGAGTTCTCTATATTGGGCCCGGTCCACGCAGTGCCATTGACCTCTACCATGGACAGGGCAAGGAGGCAGGTCCCGAATCCACTGACCAAACCTCACTCTGTTAGCCACAATCTGATCCACACCGGCTGTCCGGCTAACTGGAACCCACCGGCCCCCCCTCTCACTGCCCCCAGTTACCCCACCAAAGGAATCCAGGTTGCCATGGCAACGTATACTTTTGCGTGCATTTGGCTCAAGGACAGGGATGCTACCCACTGTGCCACAAGACCTCCAAACACTCCTTCACTGGTAGATTATCATCAAGGTTCGCTGGTTCCTCATTACTACACTGGTAGGACCTGCCCTCTTCCGATGACCTGAAATGATAACTCTGTTTCTTTCTCCACTGGTGCTGCCTAGCCTGCTGAGCATTTCCAGCATTTTCTGATTTAATTTCAGATTTTCAGCATCAATAATTTTTTGCTTTTGTACGGCCTGTCCATTTGTTGCTCCTCGACCATATTTGCTCCGGAAAAACTGTTTTGAATGGACTCGAGAGCCGGTATCTCCCTGACTGGAGCTAGCCCAATCGGAATTAATAATAAAGCTTCACTCTGTATCTAACCCCGGGCTGTACCTGCCCTGGGAGTGTTTGATGGGGAAGGTGTAGAGGGAGCTTTACTCTGTATCTAACCCCGTGCTGTACCTGTCCTGGGAGTGTTTGATGGGGACAGTGTAGAGGGAGCTTTACTCTGTATCTAACCCCGTGCTGTACCTGCCCTGGGAGTGTTTGATGGGGACGGTGTAGAGGGAGCTTTACTCTGTATCTAACCCCGTGCGGTACCTGTCCTGGGAGTGTTTGATGGGGACAGTGTAGAGGGAGCTTTACTCTGTATCTAACCCCGTGCTGTACCTGTCCTGGGAGTGTTTGATGGGGACGGTGTAGAGGGAGCTTTACTCTGTATCTAACCCCGTGCTGTACCTGTCCTGGGAGTGTTTGATGGGGACGGTGTAGAGGGAGCTTTACTCTGTATCTAACCCCGTGCTGTACCTGTCCTGGGAGTGTTTGATGGGGACAGTGTAGAGGGAGCTTTACTCTGTATCTAACCCCGTGCTGTACCTGCCCTGGGAGTGTTTGATGGGGACAGTGTAGAGGGAGCTTTACTCTGTATCTAACCCCGTGCTGTACCTGCCCTGGGAGTGTTTGATGGGGACGGTGTAGAGGGAGCTTTACACTGTATCTAACCCCGTGCTGTACCTGCCCTGGGAGTGTTTGATGGGGACGGTGTAGAGGGAGCTTTACACTGTATCTACCCCGTGCTGTACCTGCCCTGGGAGTGTTTGATGGGGACAGTGTGGAGGGAGTATTACTTTGTATCTAACCCCGTGCTGTACCTGTCCTGGGAGTGTTTGATGGGGACAGTGTAGAGGGAGCTTTACTCTGTATCTAACCCCGTGCTGTACCAGTCCTGGGAGTGTTTGATGGGGACAGTGTAGAGGGAGCTTTACTCTGTATCTAACCCCGTGCTGTACCTGCCCTGGGAGTGTTTGATGGGGACAGTGTAGAGGGAGCTTTACTCTGTATCTAACCCCGTGCTGTACCTGTCCTGGGAGTGTTTGACGAGGACAGTGTAGAGGGAGCTTTACTCTGTATCTAACCCCGTGCTGTACCTGTCCTGGGAGTGTTTGATGAGGACAGTGTAGAGGGAGCTTTACTCTGTATCTAACCCTGTGCTGTACCTGTCCTGGGAGTGTTTGATGGGGACAGTGTAGAGGGAGCTTTACTCTGTATCTAACCCCGTACTGTACCTATCCTGGGAGTGTTTGATGGGGACAGTGTAGAGGGAGCTTTACTCTGTATCTAACCCCGTGCTGTACCTGTCCTGGGAGTGTTTGATGAGGACAGTGTAGAGGGAGCTTTACTCTGTATCTAACCCTGTGCTGTACCTGTCCTGGGAGTGTTTGATGGGGACAGTGTAGAGGGAGCTTTACTCTGTATCTTACCCCGTACTGTACCTGTCCTGGGAGTGTTTGATGGGGACAGTGTAGAGGGAGCTTTACTCTGTATCTAACCCCGTGCTGTACCTGTCCTGGGAGTGTTTGATGGGGACAGTGTAGAGGGAGTTTTACTCTGTATCTAACCCCGTGCTGTACCTGTCCTGGGAGTGTTTGATGGGGACAGTGTAGAGGGAGTTTTACTCTGTATCTAACCCCGTGCTGTACCTGTCCTGGGAGTGTTTGATGGGGACAGTGTAGAGGGAGCTTTAGTCTGTATCTAACCCCGTGCTGTACCTGTCCTGGGAGTGTTTGATGGGGACAGTGTAGAGGGAACTTTACCCTGTATCTAACCCCGTGCTGTACCTGTCCTGGGAGTGTTTGATGGGGACAGTGTAGAGGGAGCTTTACCCTGTATCTAACCCCGTGCTGTACCTGTCCTGGGAGTATTTGATGGGGACGGTGTAGAGGGAGTTTTACTCTGTATCTAACCCCGTGCTGTACCTGTCCTGGGAGTGTTTGATGGGGACAGTGTAGAGGGAGCTTTACCCTGTATCTAACCCCGTGCTGTACCTGTCCTGAGAGTGTTTGATGGGGACAGTGTAGAGGGAGCTTTACTCTGTATCTAACCCTGTGCTGTACCTGTCCTGGGAGTGTTTAATGGGGATAGTGTAGAGGGAACTTTACCCTGTATCTAACCCCTTGCTGTACCTGTCCTGGGAGTGTTTGATGGGGACAGTGTAGAGGGAGCTTTACCCTGTATCTAACCCTGTGCTGTACCTGTCCTGGGAGTGTTTGATGGGGACAGTGTAGAGGGAGCCTTACCCTGTATCTAACCCCGTGCTGTACCTGCCCTGGGAGTGTTTGATGGGGACAGTGCAGAGGGAGTTTTACTCTGTATCTAACCCCGTGCTGTACCTGTCCTGGGAGTGTTTGATGGGGACAGTGTAGAGGGAGTTTTACTCTGTATCTAACCCCGTGCTGTACCTGTCCTGGGAGTGTTTGATGGGGACAGTGTAGAGGGAGCTTTAGTCTGTATCTAACCCCGTGCTGTACCTGTCCTGGGAGTGTTTGATGGGGACAGTGTAGAGGGAACTTTACCCTGTATCTAACCCCGTGCTGTACCTGTCCTGGGAGTGTTTGATGGGGACAGTGTAGAGGGAGCTTTACCCTGTATCTAACCCCGTGCTGTACCTGTCCTGGGAGTATTTGATGGGGACGGTGTAGAGGGAGTTTTACTCTGTATCTAACCCCGTGCTGTACCTGTCCTGGGAGTGTTTGATGGGGACAGTGTAGAGGGAGCTTTACCCTGTATCTAACCCCGTGCTGTACCTGTCCTGAGAGTGTTTGATGGGGACAGTGTAGAGGGAGCTTTACTCTGTATCTAACCCTGTGCTGTACCTGTCCTGGGAGTGTTTAATGGGGATAGTGTAGAGGGAACTTTACCCTGTATCTAACCCCTTGCTGTACCTGTCCTGGGAGTGTTTGATGGGGACAGTGTAGAGGGAGCTTTACCCTGTATCTAACCCTGTGCTGTACCTGTCCTGGGAGTGTTTGATGGGGACAGTGTAGAGGGAGCCTTACCCTGTATCTAACCCCATGCTGTACCTGCCCTGGGAGTGTTTGATGGGGACAGTGCAGAGGGAGCTTTACTCTGTATCTAACCCTGTGTTGTACCTGCCCTGGGAGTGTTTGATGGGAACCATGTGGAGGAAGCCTTACTACGTGAGTAGGTGACTAGGATTAGATTAGGTGAGATACTGAAAGGTACGAGGAGTAAGCTGGAGAGTGGAGATTGGACTGGGTGGGTGCTTTAAGTGGAGAAAAGCACTCTCAGGATTGTGGGTTGAATAACTTGAGAGCCCTCTGACAGACCTCCGACATTTTACAAGTAGTAGCATTGTCCTCTGACTGACCTCGGACATTTTACCAGCAGCTACCATTGCCCTCTGACTGACCGCAGACATTTTATAAATAGTACCATTGCCCTCTAACTGACCACTGACATTTTCCAAGCAGGTATCATTGCTGACAGGCCAAGTATTAAACGCTGTTTGATGTTAGTTTTGTGCCATCCTGTAGGGTTCCCGAGATTGTAGGCATAGTCTGGCAATGCATCTCTTGCCCTCTTCGTTCAGAGGGTGGGCTGGTATGCTGGTGCATCCTGTCTTAATGGAAAGAAGCCTGCTGTGCAGCTGGACCAGAGGAAGGTGAAATGGGGGTGGGGTGGTGCAGGGTGGGGGCGGGGGGGCGTTAGGACTTGGCGGAGGGGTGGTGGTCACTGCTTATGGACAGCAGATAACACCCTCAGGGCCACACAGGTTAAAACCATAAGACATAGGAGCAGAAATTAGGCCATTTGGCCCATCGAGTCTGCTCCGCCATTCAATCATGGCTGATAAGTTTCTCAACCCCATTCTCCCGCCTTCTCCCCATAACCTTTGATCCCCTTACCAATCAAGAACCTATCTATCTCGGTCTTAAATACACTCAGTGATCTGGCCTCCACAGCCTTCTGTGGCAATGAATTCAGATTCACCACTCTCTGGCTAAAGAAGTTTCTCCTCATCTCTCTTCCAAAAAGGTCTTCCCTTTACTCTGAGGCTGTGCCCTCGGGTCCTAGTCTCTCCTACTAATGGAAACATCTTCCCCACGTCCACTCTATCCAGGCCTTTCAGTATTCTGTAAGTTTCAATCAGATACCCCCTCATCCTTCTAAACTCCATCGAGCATAGACCCAGAGTCCTCAAACGTTCCTCATATGTTAAGCCTTTCATTCCTGGCATTGTTCTCGTGAACCTCCTCTGGACCCTCTCCAGGGCCAACACATCCTTCCTGAGATACGGGGCCCAAAATTGCTCACAATATTCTAAATGTGGTCTGACCCGAGCCTTATAAAGCCTCAGCAGCACATCCCTGCTTTTATATTCTAGTCCTCTCAAAACAAATGCCAACATTGCATTTGCCTTCCTAACTACCGCGTCAACCTGCAAGTTAACCTTAAGAGAATCCTGGACCAAGGTTGTCCTTGCCAAGGTTGTCCTTGAGGTGAAGTGGCAGGACTGTGCGAGGGTTCCCTGCCTGCAGTTAGGGACTTACAACAACAATAACCTGCATTTATATAGTGCCTTTAACATAGTAACCTGTCTTAGGGTGATTCACAGGAGCATAAATTGGACAAAATTTGACACTGAGCTACATAAGGAGGTATTGGCTCAGGTCACCAAAAGCTCGGTCCAAGAGGTTGGTTTTAAGGTGTGTCTTAAAGGAGACAGAGAGGGAATTTCACAGCTCAAGGGCCCTGGCTGCCCGAGGCACAGCCGCCGATGGTGGAGCGATGGAAATCTGGGGAGGGGGATGCACCAAGAGGCCGGAACTGGGGGAGTGCAGAGATCCTTGGAGGGGGGATTGTTAAGGGCTGGAGGAGGTCACAGAGAATAGGGAGGGGGAGGCGGCCAGGAGGCCATGGAGGGATATGAACCGGAGGCTGAAAATCTTAAAATTGAAGCCTCGCTCAGCAGTTTGCGAGATGAGCCATTCTGTCCCCTGGAGCCTGCCAAACCACTCTGTTATCGAGTAGCCGATCTGTACCAATACTGTACCAATGTAATCTGTACCTTTGAAAAATCTGGCTCAATGTAATGAAGTTCTGGAGTTTGAACATGTCCTCTGAGAGAGAAACAGTGAGGGAAACATGTCCTCAAGTAACCTTTGCTTTTTCCTTTCCCCCCCCCTCTTTTCCCTCCCTGTAGGTTTTCAGATAGGACTGACACAATGGAACCCCCCTGTCAGTGCAGGTAAGTCTACGACAACTTTTATTCTTTGACGGGATGTGAGAGTGTCGCTGGCTGGGCCCAGCATTTATTACCCATCCCTAATTGCCCCCTTGAGAAGGTGGGGGGTGAGCCGCCTTCTTGAGCCGCTGCAGTCCGTGTGGTGTAGGTACACCCACAGTGCTGTTAGGGAGGGAGTTCCAGGATTTTGACCCAGCGACAGTGAAGGAACGGCCGATATATTTCCAAGTCAGGATGGTGAGTGGCTCGGAGGGGAACTTGCAGGTGGTGGTGTTCCCATGCGTCTGCTGCCCTCATCCTTGTGGGTGGTAGAAATCATGGGTTTGGGCGGTGCTGTCTAAGGAGCCTTGGCGAGTTGCTGCAGTGCATCTTGTAGACGGTACACACACTGCTGCCACTGTGCGTCGGTGGTGGAGGGAGTGAATGTTTGTGGATGGGGTGCCGATCAAGCGGGGCTGCTTTGCCCTGGATGGTGTCGAGCTTCTTGAGTGTTGTGGGAGATGCACTCATCCAGGCAAGTGGAGAGTATTCCATCACACTCCTGACTTGTGACCTTATAGATGGTGGACAGACTTTGGGGAGTCGGGAGGAATCTTTTACCTCAACCTGTTCGGCATTGCTTTCTAAGCTCTGCTTGTTAGCTTTTTCAGGAAGGGGTCGTTCGTTTCATGACCAGTTGCTCAGGGAACTTGTTCTCTTCCTCCAGTGGCCCCCTACATCCGGATATTGGAACAGCCCAAACAACGGGGGATGCGCTTCCGGTACAAGTGTGAGGGGCGGTCGGCCGGGAGCATCCCTGGAGAAAAGAGCACTGACAGCACGAGGACCTATCCAGCCATTGAGGTAAGGTGCAGGCTGAGGGTTTGTCTGTCTGCCTCTCCCTGCTTTGAGGCGTCTGCCAGGGTCCAGTGGGGAGCACTCCAGCCTGTGGGTTCAGAGACCTGTGCCCACGCTCCCGGTGCGGCACTGAGGGAGTGCTGCACGGTTGGAGGTGACACCCGATGTTAAACTGAGGGAGGCCCCTTCAGGTGGGTGTAAAAGGATCCCTCGGCCGGTATTCGAACAACTCGAGAGTGCGCCCGGGTGTACCCTGGTCAGTATTTATTCCCAAAAAAAGAAAAGCCAACATCGCCTTAGAGGGAAGGAAAAAAAACACCTGCTCGTTATCATCACGTTCCTGTTTGTGGGATCTTGCTGTGCAGAATTTGGCTGTCGCCTTTCTGCCATTACAACAGCTACTAGGCCAGTGAAGCTCTTCGAGATGTGCTGAGGTGGTGAAAGGTGCTTCAGAGATGCTCGCTGTTTCAATTGCACTGATCTGCTGTCCCCACCTATCTCAGCAAGCGGCTGTGGTCCCTCACTGGGGGTCTGGATTCGTCAGGGAGTTATTTGACTCGGGGGCCATCACGGGATGTGCGTGCGTGTGTATGAGAGACGGACTCAGTCCTTCGCTGGATGGGTTACTCAACCGCGCGTCCTTTACCGAAGGGTGTGGTAGTGGCTAAAGGGGCATTCTGTTCCAACCAACGCTGGGTGACCAAGGGGCAGCGAGACCTGGATGAGCTGCTGTCATAATTGCATCGCATGCGTGTCTTTCAGATTGTGAATTACCTCGGCCCGGCCAGGATCCGGATCTGTCTCGTCACCAAGAAGGAGCCTTATAAGCCCCACCCCCACGACCTGGTGGGGAAAGATTGCAAGGATGGATACTACGAGGCTGACCTACCTGCAAGGAGCATCCACAGGTCTGTGGTGTGGTGGGGGGGGAATGAGAAACGCAAGGAGAGGGAGGGTCAGCGAGGGGTCGGAGGGCCAGCAATAGGGTCGTGGAGAGAGGCGGGGTGTGCAGGGATGCTCAGATGAGGTATGAAAGCAAGTGGTTATGGTGGTGGTTAGGGATTGCTGAGCTGCCTATTCAAGCCTCTTCCCACCCACACACTCTCTCTCTCTCTCTCTCTCTGTCTTAGCTTCCAGAACCTTGGCATTCAGTGTGTGAAGAAGCGTGAGGTGAGCCTGGCCATCCAGAGTCGGATCAGCAAGAACGTCAACCCCTTCAACAGTGAGTACCTCAGGGATGGAAATGGCTGGGAAAAGCCGGTAGACGTCAGTGGTCTGTTTATTTATTGCCCATTCCTAGTTGCCCCCTTGAGAAGGTGGTGGTGAGCTGCCTTCTTGAACCTGGGCAGTCCATGTGGTGTAGGTACACCCGCAGTGCTGTTAGGGAGGGAGTTCCAGGATTTTGACCCAGCGACAGTGAAGGAACGGTCGATGTGGTACCAAAGTTGTGTGTGACTTTTTAAAATTAATTTGCTCATGGGATTTGGGCATCGCTGGCTGGGCCAGTATTTATTGCCCATCCCTCATTGTCCTTGAGAAGGTGGTGGTGAGCTGCCTTCTTGAACCTGGGCAGTCCATGTGGTGTCGGTACACCCACAGTGCTGTTAGGGAGGGAGTTCCAGGATTTTGACCCAGCGACAGTAAAGAAACGGTGATATAGTTCCAAGTCAGGATGGTGTGTGGCTTGGAGGGCAACTTGCAGAGGGTAATGGTCCCTTGCATCTGCTGACCATGTCCTTCTAGATGGTAGAGGTCATGGGTTTGGAAGGTGCTGTCGAAGGAGCGTTGGTGAGTTGCTGCAGTGCATCTTGTGGATGGTACACACACTGCTGCTACCGAGCGTCGGTGGTGGAGGGAGTGAATGTTGAAGGTAGTGGATGTGGAGCCAATCAAGTGGGGCTGCTTTGTCCTGGATGGTGTCCAGCTTCTTGAGTGTTGTTGGAGCTGCACTCGTCCAGGCAAGTGGGGAGTATTCCATCACACTCCTGACTTGTGCCTTGTAGATGGTGGACAGGCTTTGGGGAGTCAGGAAGTGAGTTACTCGCTGCAGGATTCCCAGCCTCTGATCGGCTCTTGTAGCCACAGTATTTATATGGCTTGTCCAGTTCAGTTATATAATAGTGGTCAATAGTGACCCCAGAGAATTTGGTATTAGGACTTAGAGCAATTGTAATGCCGTTGAATGTGTGTTGCAGTCTCACGAGAGGAGCTGCTGAACGAGACAGAGGAGGATCTGAATGTAGTCCGGCTTTGTTTCCAAGTCTTCCTTCCCAACGAGGTTGGAACCTGCAATGTACCCCTTCTGCCTGTCGTGTCCAACCCAATCTATGACAACCGTGAGTAGGAGGATTGCCGAGGCAAAGGGGGCCAGACCATTTATAACACCTCTGGGGCGCTCTCGTTCTCAAAAGTAGCTTTACTCTGTATCTAACCCCGTGCTGTACCTGTCCTGGGAGTGTTTGATGGGGACAGTGTAGAGGGAGCTTTACTCTGTATCTAACCCCGTGCTGTACCTGTCCTGGGAGTGTTTGATGGGGACAGTGTAGAGGGAGCTTTACTCTGTATCTAACCCCGTGCTGTACCTGTCCTGGGAGTGTTTGATGGGGTCAGTGTAGAGGGAGCTTTACTCTGTATCTAACCCCGTGCTGTACCTGTCCTGGGAGTGTTTGATGGGGACAGTGTAGAGGGAGCTTTACTCTGTATCTAACCCTGTGCTGTACCTGCCCTGGGAGTGTTTGATGGGGACAGTGTAGAGGGAGCTTTACTCTGTATCTAACCCCGTGCTGTACCTGTCCTGGGAGTGTTTGATGGGGACAGTGTAGAGGGAGCTTTACTCTGTATCTAACCCCGTGCTGTACCTGTCCTGGGAGTGTTTGATGGGGACAGTGTAGAGGGAGCTTTACTCTGTATCTAACCCCGTGCTGTACCTGCCCTGGGAGTGTTTGATGGGGACAGTGTAGAGTGAGCTTTACTCTGTATCTAACCCCGTGCTGTACCTGTCCTGGGAGTGTTTGATGGGGACAGTGTAGAGGGAGCTTTACTCTGTATCTAACCCCGTGCTGTACCTGTCCTGGGAGTGTTTGATGGGGACAGTGTAGAGGGAGCTTTACTCTGTATCTAACCCCGTGCTGTACCTGCCCTGGGAGTGTTTGATGGGGACAGTGTAGAGGGAGCTTTACTCTGTATCTAACCCCGTGCTGTACCTGTCCTGGGAGTGTTTGATGGGGACAGTGTAGAGGGAGCTTTACTCTGTATCTAACCCCGTGCTGTACCTGTCCTGGGAGTGTTTGATGGGGACAGTGTAGAGGGAGCTTTACTCTGTATCTAACCCCGTGCTGTACCTGCCCTGGGAGTGTTTGATGGGGACAGTGTAGAGAGAGCTTTACTCTGTATCTAACCCCGTGCTGTACCTGTCCTGGGAGTGTTTGATGGGGACAGTGTAGAGGGAGCTTTACTCTGTATCTAACCCCGTGCTGTACCTGTCCTGGGAGTGTTTGATGGGGACAGTGTAGAGGGAGCTTTACTCTGTATCTAACCCCGTGCTGTACCTGCCCTGGGAGTGTTTGATGGGAACAGTGTAGAGGGAGCTTTACTCTGTATCTAACCCCGTGCTGTACTTGTCCTGAGAGTGTTTGATGGGGACGGTGTAGAGGGAGCTTTACTCTGTATCTAACCCTGTGCTGTACCTGCCCTGGGAGTGTTTGATGGGGACAGTGTAGAGGGAGCTTTACTCTGTATCTAACCCCGTGCTGTACCTGTCCTGGGAGTGTTTGATGGGGACAGTGTAGAGGGAGCTTTACTCTGTATCTAACCCTGTGCTGTACCTGTCCTGGGAGTGTTTGATGGGGACAGTGTAGAGGGAGCTTTACTCTGTACCTAACCCCGTGCTGTACCTGTCCTGGGAGTGTTTGATGGGGACAGTGTAGAGGGAGCTTTACTCTGTACCTAACCCTGTGCTGTACCTGTCCTGGGAGTGTTTGATGGGGACAGTGTAGAGGGAGCTTTACCCTGTATCTAACCCCGTGCTGTACCTGTCCTGGGAGTGTTTGATGGGGATAATGTAGAGGGAGCTTTACTCTGTATCTAACCCCGTGCTGTACCTGTCCTGGGAGTGTTTGATGGGGACGGTGTAGAGGGAGCTTTACCCTGTATCTAACCCCGTGCTGTACCTGTCCTGGGATTGTTTGATGGGGATAATGTAGAGGGAGCTTTACTCTGTATCTAACCCCGTGCTGTATCTGTCCTGGGAATGTTTGATGGGGACGGTGTAGAGGGAGCTTTACTCTGTATCTAACCCCGTGCTGTAACTGCCCTGGGAGTGTTTGATGGGGACAGTGTAGAGGGAGCTTTACTCTGTATCTAACCCCGTGCTGTAACTGCCCTGGGAGTGTTTGATGGGGACAGTGTAGAGGGAGCTTTGCCTGGTGCAGTGATGCACAGTGTTTGAAAGGTTTGATCTCTCTGATTTCAGGAGCTCCAAACACGGCGGAGCTGAAGATCTGCCGCGTGAACAAGAACTCTGGGAGCTGTAAAGGTGGGGAGGAGATCTTCCTGCTCTGTGACAAGGTTCAGAAAGGTAACTGGAGCATTGGTGCGTGGGGAGGCTGAGTTGGGTGATGGCAGCCCCTCATGTCCTCCAATGTCAACAGCTCATATGTCAATGGGGGGGGTGTGTGGGTGGGGACAGGGCAATGGGGACGAGGGGGGGAGACAGAGATGCGGAAGGCCAGATGTAACCCGTGTTCTTCCTTTTCCCCACCCCCACCCCCTCCGTCTCTCCCTCCCTCCCTCCCTCGGCTCTCTCACACGATCAGAAGATATCGAGGTGCGGTTCTTCACCTCCAATTGGGAAGGGAAGGGGTCCTTCTCCCAGGCCGACGTCCACCGGCAGGTGGCTATCGTGTTCAAGACGCCGCCCTACAAGGACATCACGCTGAACCAGCCCGTCACGGTCCACATGCAGCTGCGCCGCCCCTCCGACAAGGAAGTCAGTGACGCCATGGAGTTCCAGTACCTCCCAGACGACAAAGGTATGTGGAGCCTCTCGCTGCCTCGTGACCCCCACCACCACCAACACCCCCACCCCTACCCCTACCCCGCCTGGCGGTGGGTTCTCGCGGCCAACTCTTCTGAAGCGTGCTGTTGGTGGGGGGGCGAGAAACGTGGCAGCCGTCTTTGCGCATAGCAAGATCCCACAAAGGATGTGTGTTAGCCCTCCGGGGACCCTGTCCAATATGAACCGGACGGTCCAATTTTAGCTCCGAGGCAGAAATGGGGAGATGGGAGGGTGTGAGCGCGCAAATCTTTGAAGGCGGCAGGATGGGTTGAAAAGGATGCCCCTCGGGCGGGAGTCTGAAGCAGGCCCTCCTGGGAGGCGGCAGCAGCAGCAGCCCACCCCGTGCGCTGAGAACCGAGGTCCGGGCACCCGCTGAACCCCGTGCGCAGCCCCAAGCGAGCGCCAGCACCCAACGGGGCAAACCGGACTCTGTCCCAAGAAGGCTGAGTTTTACCCGCATCGCGTGAGGAGGGAGCGCGCACGCTCAGTCCGGGCGGGCTCGTTCCCTGCCAAGTGTGTAAGGGCTTGTGTGTGTGTGTGTGTCTGAGAGTGACAATGTCTGGCTTGAGGGTCCGATCAGCCTCGGTGGAGGTGACGACTCCTCCAGTCAAATAGCTGCCGGGTAGCACTTTAACACGAGGCCATTCTCGGCAGGACGCTGTGCTGTGACGACCGAGCATCGCCGTGGACAGTGTCTGTGATTGGATCAAGGTAATGTTTGCCATCCTGGGCTGCACAGGGTCCACGAGATGGGGTGGGGGGGGTGGGGTGGTGGTTTTTCAAAATATAACCTCTTCTTTTTTTTAAAAACAGATCCCTACGGCACCCAGGAGAAACGTCGCAAAACACGCCTCGACTTTATGACCATGCTTCATAAATGTAACATGCAGGGTGAGAGCTCATTGCCGTCTGTCCCTTTACCTCCCTCCTTAATGATATATTTCGATCTGTATTGCTTACTGAGTAACTCTGCGTTGGTTTTGATGCTTGGCTTGTTGTCTTGAGTTGACAAGTGACGTCTCCTCTTTTTTTCTCCACCCCCACCCGACTCCATTGCCCCATTCCCCAGGGGTGCCCCCAGCCCAGAGACCCATCGCCACGCCCCATCGAGCTGGCAGCGATAGCAGAGGGGCCAGCGTCAAGATGTACGAGAAGCTGGAGCACAGAGGTGGGCAATTCATGCGCTGCACTGCTTCAGCCTTTGTTGTGGGTCGGGGGTCGGTTCGGGGGGGCAGGTGTGCGGGTGAGGGTGGGGCTCGTGTGTGATGGTTGTCGGGGGATCGGGGTGAGCGCAGTTTCGTTGACCAGGGTCTCTCATTTTGTCTCTCCTCAGGTGGGAGCGCTCCGGATATCCTGGGAGGGACCATGCCGGCCGGCCTGGGTTATCAGCCGCTTGACCGTTTTCCCACCGGCGCCTGCCACCCGCAGGTGCCCGTGTCTGCCCAAGTCCCGTCAGTGCCTGCCCCTGCCCCCCCGACGTACAGCTATTTGCCCCCGGTGGTGACAGACGCCCGGGCAGGTCAGCTGGTGAGCCCCTTCGCCTTCGCCAGCAAGGCTCCAGACGTTGCCAACGTGCCCGCCTTCTCTACCATCGACGTGACCGAGCTGTTCGGCAGCTCCTTCCAGCTGGGGCAGGACGGGGGAGGGGACGGGGGAGGTGGGGGAGGGGTGGTGGTGGGCACAGCCTCCGCCCCCTGCATTGCCAAGCCAGAGCTGTACCTGGGCGAGGGGCCCAGCTCAATGGATCAGTTCCTGGGCGAGGGCACCATGATGGGCCAGGAGGGCGAGTGCGTCAGCCTGGGCTCCATCGACAACATGGAGTTCCGGGAGATGCTCAAGCAAGACGGGTCCAACCTGCAACTGCAGCCACATTCGAACCCCCTGAGGCCCTCGCTGCAGGACTTCAGCTTGGACGGGCTGTCCGGCAGCATGCCGACCACCACGCTGATGAGCTACTCGCCGGACATCCTGAAGCTCATGGCCAGCAGCCAGGAGGATGAGAAGCCGGATCCTGGTGACGCAGCGCTCAACGGGGACCTGGAACCCGCCGCTTTCCTGCCGGACCCCTCCGATGAGGATCACTTAATGTCCCTCTTTTCGCAAAGCTTTGAGCTGATGAACTCCTCTGAGATAAACAAGATCTACGAGACACAATAGGAAGTAAATTCCCTGACTCCCGATCCCTGCTCTGCTGTGTTGTTAAATTCATGCCTCCATTTTGAAGTTCTCATCATATTCTTCAGTTCCCTCTCCTGCCCCCTCCTTCCCTCTCTCCCTGCCCTGCCCCCTCCTTCCTCCCTACCCCCTACCCCTACCTACCCCTCTCCCACCTATCCATCCCCACCCCTCCCCCACCTACCCCTCCCCCCTTTCCCTCTTCCATCCCTTCTCTCTCCGTTCTTTCCCTCTCCCCTTCTCTCTCTCTCTCTCCCTCCCCTTCTCTCTCCCTCTCCCTCCCCTTCTCTCTCCCTCTCCTCTCTCTCTCTCCCTCTCCTTCTCTCTCTCTCTCCCTCCCCTTCTCTCTCTCTCTCTCCCTCCCCTTCTCTCTCTCTCCCTCCCCTTCTCTCTCTCTCCCTCCCCTTCTCTCTCTCTCTCCCTCCCCTTCTCTCTCACTCTCCCTCCCCTTCTCTCTCTCTCTCCCTCCCCTTCTCTCTCTCTCTCTCCCTCCCCTTCTCTCTCTCTCTCTCTCCCTCCCCTTCTCTCTCTCCCTCCCCTTCTCTCTCTCCCTCCCCTTCTCTCTCTCTCTCCCTCCCCTTCTCTCTCTCTCTCCCTCCCCTTCTCTCTCTCTCTCCCTCCCCTTCTCTCTCTCTCCCTCCCCTTCTCTCTCTCTCTCCCTCCCCTTCTCTCTCTCTCTCCCTCCCCTTTTCTCTCTCCCCCCTCTCTCCCTCCCCTCCCTCTCCCCTCCCCTCTCCCTCCCCTCTCCCTCTCCCTCCCTTCTCTCTCCCTCCCTCCCTTCTCTCTCCCTCCCCTTCCCTCTCTCTCCCTCCCCTTCCCTCTCTCTCCCTCCCCTTCTCTCTCTCTCCCTCCCCTTCTCTCTCTCTCTCTCTCTCCCTCCCCTTCTCTCTCTCTCTCCCTCCCTCCCCTTCTCTCTCTTCCCCGCTCCCCCCTCCCAGATCTCTCCGCTCCTCCAGTTCTGGCCTCTTGAGCATCCCCCCGATTCCCATCGCTCCACTGTTGGCGGCCGTGCCTTTAGCTGCCTGGGCCCTAAGCTCTGGAATTCCCTCCCTAAACCTCTCCGCGTCTCTCCCGTTCTTCCTTGTAAGATGCTCCCTGAGAGCTTTTAGTAAAACATCCCAAGGGGCTTCATGGGAGTGATTATCAATCCGAAACTTGACAATTGAGCCACCCGAGGAGATAATGGGACTGGTGACTAAACGAGAAGCACTATGAAAGGATGAGAGAGGGGGGAGAGGCCGTGAGGTTTAGGGAGGAAATTCCAGAGCTTAGGGCCCAGGTAGCTGAAGGAGCGATGGAAAAGGGGGATGCACAAGAGAGAGAAACTGGAGAAGCACAATAAATTTTCCTTCCCCAATCCAAGTTCTAAACATTGTAGATATATAATAGGAACCCTTTACTACAAATTTTGTAAATTGCTCGACTGGATGGAGGTCTGTTTTGCTGAGTGGGGGAGGGAGGAATGAGCCTTAAAATGGCTCCTGAGGTGTCCGATGTGATTCCCGAAAACAGCATTGACTTATATAAATCAGTGTCCAACTTCAGGCACACGTTATCACACTGCGAGCACAGGATTACGAATTCTCCGCTGATCAACAATAGAAGGTCTGTTCAAACCCTTTCGAAAACTGAAGAAAAGTGGGGTGGGGTGCAGGATGGTGTGTCTCCCCCCCTCCCAGGGTGCCGAGAAGGACCAGGTTATAACCGATTCGGGCCTCGATCCAAGGGCCGTCCCGGCCTCACCGCTAACTTTTGAGAGCGGGCGGTCTCCTTGCTGCTCGGCCTGCTGGGAAGGCCAGTGCCTCCATCTTGTTTCGCGCCCTCCGGTCGCAGCGGGAACGAAAAGCAAGGGAAGCGCTCGGAGCCACCCCAGGGTGAGCCAGCCGTTTAGGGGCTGCCATCTCGCGCCTGCGCTGTTTGAAATGTTAACTTGAGCATTGCTTGGGGGAAAAAAAAGGACACGGTGTCAGCTTTTCCTCTTGCGCTCGGGCGGTATAAAACCGTTTGCTCTCCCTGACATTGGTATTCTTGCGATTGACCTGACGAGTACAACCTAAAAGCTTCGACAAAATGTCTTCCCCCCCCCCCCCCCTCCCCCAGCGATGCTCAAGTTCTGTACTACTATAAATATTGTTAACGTGATGGATTATTTCCTGCCCAGAAGCCTTCGAAACAGGTGTCGGGTTTGATTCTGCACCTTTTTTTATTTTTTTTTTGTTTTGAAAAAGGTTTTAGAAACTTAGTTTTTTTTTTTAGAAAGAATATTAATATAAACGGAGCGTGTCCACTGTCCAGAACAGTCTGCTCTGAGCAATGTAGAGAAAAGCAAATAAGAAGTTTTTACAAAAAACTGTGTAGCCCTCTATCAAAAATGGCACCCTCTTCCTCTTCCTCCTCAGCTGAAAACACGGGGAGACCGACTGACTGCAGCGATCAAAACATAGGGAGGGTGCACTCGTGTGAACAAACTTGAACCCTTCACCGCCCCCCCGCCCCCCGCCCCCCGCCCCTGTGCCTATACATTTTTAAAAATTATTTTCAGGGGATGTGGGCGTCGCTGGCAAGGCCAGCATTTATTGCCCATCCCTAACTGCCCCTTGAACTGAATGACTTGCTCGGCCAATTTCAGAGGGGCAGTTCAGAAATCAACCACGTTGGCTGTGGGGTCTGGAGTCACACGTGGGCCAGACCGGATAAGGACCTCAGATTTCCTTCCCTGAAGGGGCTTTAGTGAACCAGATGGGTTTTTTTTTTACAACAATCGATGATAGTTTCTTGCTCACTGTCACTGAGGCTAGCTTTCAATTCCAGATTTATTAACTGAATTTAAATTCCACCAGCTGCCGTGGTGGGATTTGAACCCGTGTCTCCCAGAGCATTAGCCTGGGTTCGCTGACATTACCACGACGCCACTGTCTCCCCCCACTCGTGATAGTTTAAGGCATCAGGGTTGGTGGTGCCCTGTCAGGAGACAGGAGCTCTCATCTATTTTCACTTCATGGGCTAATGTACATACATTGAGCTTTAAGAGTGTAGCTGCAACTACAGTGTCTTCAATACAGTTAGTTCCTGCAATACCTTATATAGCCAGGAGCTTAAATGTTAGAAAGTATTATCTTACATGTAACAGAATGGTGTAACTGAATGATGTTTCTTTTTTTTAAAAGCCTAATTCTTTTAAATAAAGCTAGAATTAAATTGACAGCGTCACTGTGGTGTTTGTCTGACGAGCCGGTGAAGCAGCTGAGTCACAATGTTTTGAACTTTGAATCACAAGGTAGTGTGCAGGGACAGCAAGTAATTAGGAGGGCTGGTGGAATGTTGGCAGTTATCGCAAGGGGAATATTGAGTGTAAAAGTTAGGGAAGCCTTGCTACAACTGGAATAGGGTGTCCTGGTCCAGTGCGGACAAACCCGGAGACCAAATTCAGAAGAGGAGCGCCTGCGCTCGCAAACCCCCTCGCCATCTGGGAGCCTGTGACCCACGGTTAACACGCAGTGGGAGGTTGGCAAAAATTTTATCAGATGGAGCATAATGTGGGAAAATGTGAGGTTGTCCACTTTGGCAGGAAGAATAGAAAAGCAGAATATTATTTAAATAGAGAGATGCTGCAGTACAGAGGGATCTGGGTGTCATTGTATGTGACTCACAGCACGTTAATGTGCAGGTACAGCAAGCAACTAGGAAGGCAAATGGAATGCTGGTGTTTATTGCAAGGGGAGATGGAGTATAAAAGTTGGGAAATCTTACTACAACTGGCCAGGGCATTGGTGTTTCCGCATCTGGAGTACTGTGTACGGTTTTGATCTCTTAAGGCAAGGGATATACTTGCATTGGAAGCAGTTCACGTGGCTGATTCCTGGCATGAAGGGGTTTGTCTTACTGGGACAGATTGAACCGGTTGGGCTGATACTCACTGGAGTTTAGAAGAATGAGAGGTGATCTTATCGAAACAAGATTCTGAATGGATGTTTTCTACCCCCACCCACCCACCCACCCACCCACCCCCCCAAGGGGTAATCTAGAACCAGGGGGCACAGATTCAAAATAAGGGCTCTCCCCATTTAAGACGGAAATGAGGAGGAATTTCTTCCCTTGAGGATCATTAGTCTGTGGAATTCTCTTCCCCAGGGAGCAGTGGAGGCCGGGTCATTGGATATATTCAAGGCCGAGTTAGACAGATTTTTGATTGACGAGGGAGTCGAGGGATACGGGGGACAGGCAGTAAAGTGGAATGTAGGCCACAATCACATCAGCCATGATTTTATCGAATGGTGGAGCAGGCTCAGTGGGCTGAATGGCCTTCTCCTCCTATTTATGATCTTATCAACTGTGGTGCTTGCTTTGTTTCTATCCCCTCCCTAACCCCCACACCATACCACTTGCGGGGTGGTCAAAGCTAGGGTGTTAAAGGTGGTCTCCATGCCTCTGGAATAACAAGTGTATATAAAAAAAATAAATAAATCAAATAAGACGACGGTGCTGTACTTGGGATTCACTAGTGGCGTGAGAGAGAAATTAGGGTTGTGGGTACATTACAGACAGATTCATTTCCTAATGGAATACCACCTACCCTTGTGCCTTCCTCCACCCATCTTCCTTGCCTGTGGGAGCAGGCACTGGACATCGGAAGTGGGGAATGGGGTAGGGTCCTTCCTGCTAGGCAGGATATACCAGAAAAAAAAACAGCAGGCAGAAGCTATCCGGGACCGATGCCACTTCACCATCCATGACCAACCTGCCTGTTGCCTCTCAACTGTAAGTGGGTGATGAGGGTTCATGCCAATGCTGCTGGGTCCCAGGAAGATGTCCTATAGCAAGGCAGAAGCACTAGGTTTTATTCCTAGAAGGATGCAATTAAAAAGTAGGAAGGTTATGCTCAACCTGTATTGGTTAGACCACACGTAGAGCACTGTGTGCAGTTCCGGTCGCCATTTTATAAAAAAAGGATATAGAGGCACTGGAGAGGGTGCAGAGAAGATTTACAAGGATGATCCCAGAAATGTGTGGGTATACATGTCAGGAAAGGATTGACAGGCTGATGGGCCCCGTATCTCAGGAAGGATGTTCTGGCCCTGGAGAGGGTCCAGAGGAGGTTCACGATAACGATCCCAGGAATGAAAGGCTTAACGTTTGAGGACTCTGGGTCTATACTCGATGGAGTTTAAAAGGATGAAGGGGGGGGATCTGATTGAAACATACAGAATACTGAAAGGCCTGGATAGAGTGGATGTGGGGAAGATGTTTCCATTAGTAGGAGAAACTAGGACCCGAGGGCACAGCCTCAGAGTAAAGGGAAGACCTTTTTAGAACAGAGGTGAGGAGAAACTTCTTTAGCCAGAGAGTGGTGAATCTATGGAATGCATTGCCACAGAAGGCTGTGGAGGCCAGGTCATTGAGCGTATTTAAGACCGAGATAGATAGGTTCTTGATTGGTAAGGGGATCAAAGGTTACGGGGAGAATGGGGTTGAGAAACTGATCAGCCATGATTGAATGGCGGAGCAGACTCGATGGGCCGAATGGCCTAATTTCTGCTCCTATGTCTTATGGTCGGGTCCCTTCCCTCTTGAAACGAGAAGGCTGAGGGGTGATTAGAGGTCTTTAAAATTCTGAAAGGTTTTGATAGAGTGAATACAGAGAGAATGTCTCCTCTTGTGGGTAAGAGCAGAACTGGAGGCCGTCAATATAAGATAGTCACTAATAAATCCAACCGGGAATTCAGGAGAAACTTCTTTACCCAGAGATTGGGGAGAATGTGGATCTCGCTACCACAGGGTGTGGTTGAGGTGAATAGTATAGATACATTTAAGGGGAAACTGGACAAGTATGTAAGGGCGAAGGGAATAGAGGGTTACGATGGTAGATTCAGATGGGGAAAGTTGAGAGGATGCTCGAGTGGACCGACATGGACTGGTTGGGTTGAATGGCCTCTTTCTGCGCTGTATATCCCATGTAACATGATTCTTGCTCCCCGCCAACAAACAAGAGGACCGAACAAGGGAAAACCACAAACCGAGGCCCCGCTCGAGACTTATTGACCAACGCTGACACGTCATCTTTTGTTCAATTCTCTCTTTCTTTTGAAACTGTACATTTTTTAAAAAAAAATCATCAGGCGCGCGCACAAGACAGTTCCCACTGCACGGTTAGGTCAGTTCGGTCATGGACACCTTGCTGGTGATGCGCGAGCGCCGGGGGATGCACTCCAGATCGTAGCGGCTCTCGTAGATGGTGGGGCAGAGCTTCCAGTGATTGCCCCGATACAAGCCCAGGTAGGTGTAAGCGTCTGGCTTGTAGGAGAGGGGGCACTTGATGCCCACGGCCCGGATGGCAGCGTCCAGGCTCACCACTTGGCTCTCGTCAGTGAAGTCGTCGCCGGGTACACAGATGACGTGCTTGGCGTCCGAGCCAGGGCAGTAGGGGCTGACCTTGGCAGCGGGCACCTTCCCGTCCAGCACCGCCCGGGCAATGCTGCCCCAGGCGTGGTCCACCTTGAAGCCTGTGTCGAGGTGCATCAGCCACTTGCCGCTCAGCACCCGCCGGTTCAGGGCCAGCTCCTTGACGGTCTCGAAGGTGACGGGCCGCCCGCTGCTCAGCAGCCGCTCCCAGTCCTCCTGCAGCCCCTCGGGGTCGCCGCGCTCAGGCTCTGGCGAGCTGCTCGGCCCGTAGACGGCGATCCAGCCCACGGGCTCGGCGTTGTGGCCCGGCTCGCCGTGGCGGAAGACGCGGGAGGGCCGGTTGCTGTCCAGCCAGTCGTCGAACTCGGCCCGCGGGGTCCTGCGGCCGTCGAAGATGACCCAGGGGTCCATGTCGGCCGCCATGGCCTCTGCCGCCAGGTCGCGCTCCGCCTGGAACGGCTCGGGTCCCTCGTCGTCGGGGTCACTCATTCCAGGTGCGTGGGTGGATGGGCGGGGATTCCTCTACTGGTCAAAAGGGAAAAAAAGGGGAGGTGGGTGAGATGTTGCGGGCATTGGGACTGAAGGGGGGCACCATGCAGCAGCCTGCACAAGGCGACACCAGAAAGTGCCCTGCGCCACCTCTAGGAGGAGCTATGAAGCAATACCTCCCGCCACCTCTAGCAGGAGCTATGAAGCAATACCTCCCGCTACCTCTAGGAGGAGCTATGAAGCAATACCTCCCGCCACCTCTAGCAGGAGCTATGAAGCAATACCTCCCGCCACCTCTAGCAGGAGCTATGAAGCAATACCTCCCGCCACCTCTAGCAGGAGCTACGAAGCAATACCTTACGCCACCTCTGGGGGAGCTACGAAGCAATACCTTACGTCACCTCTGGGGGAGCTACGAAGCAATACCTCCCGCCACCTCTAGGAGGAGCTATGAAGCAATACCTCCCGCCACCTCTGGGGGAGCTATGAAGCAATACCTTACGCCACCTCTGGGGGATCTACGAAGCAATAACTTCCGCCACCTCTAGGAGGAGCTATGAAGTAATACCCCCCACCACCTCTAAGGGAGGGGGGGGAGCTATGAAGCAATACCTTGCGCCACCTCTCGTGGGAGCAGCTTGTAGTAACACCCAATGGCCCTTCCAGAAGGCGGCACTAATGAGCTGGCACATTCCAATTTACCCCACCGTGCGCTCGGAAGTGAACCCAGGCTGCACACCTGCCCGCTATACAATCTGCAGGCTGCAGAGCACTTACTTGTGGGGTGGGGTTGGGGGGGCGGGGGGGAGCGGAGAGTTCTCTCCTACCGGCTTCGATCTCAGTTCCCTTTCCCCAGAATGCTCAACCTCCCACCCGCGTTAATCTGATCCGGCCACCGTTGGCTGGTCTCAGCGTTCCCGGGATGGGGGCGAGGAACAACAAATTAAACTGGGGTCCTCACCACTGTTCCAGACTCTGCCCAGAATCGCAGAATCACTCTGGCTTTAACCCACCACCCCCCCCCCACTCCCCCACCCCCTGCCACCACAAAACTGACAGTCGATAATACTTGTTTGGACTCACACAGCCAGGCGAAGGACCGTGAGGGCAGCGGGTGCCCCGGAACCTGTCGGCACAGGCCGGAGAGGAGAACTGAAAGGCCATTTCATTTCCGTAGCGCCTCAGGATGTCCCAGGGCAGCTGTTCAGCCCATTCTGCGAAGTGTATTCACTGTTGTAACCCAGGGAAGGAAGGCGGCAGCCAAATTTGCACACAGCAAGATCCCACAAATAGCAATGCAAAGTGATGTTGATTGAGGGCTAGAGATTGGCCCCCAGGACACCGGCAAGAACTGCCTCCAACAGCGCAGCGCTCCATCAGTGCGGGCACTGGCAGTGTCGGTCTGGATTTTATGGCCAATCTCTGGAGGAAGGGTACGCCTGGTGATAAAGAGTTGGGGCTCCAAACAGGATAAAACCAATTTACAGCGGGTGAGGACAGTGGTCAACGCTCTGGCCAGAAATGTGGGTTAACTTACTGGAAATATCCTCAGTCTTTGGTGAGCCTTCTGTTCTCAGCGTTTCGATTCCCAGTTCGTGCCAACTGCCGTGGAAATGGCTGAAAGGCTCCGAGGCTTGACGCCCTGTGGGTGAGAAATACGATCGAGCTAAACACAGAGGAGTCAAAGCAATACAAACAAAACACCAAAGTCAATAGAGGAAGCTCAGCATCAGGAGAACACGGCAAATCAATTCAAGGAAAACTCAGTTTAAACATCACAGTTACAGGTAACATGTGAGCAAAGAGCCGAGCAACTAACTCCAGCAGAGGGGTCCTAGCAACATGGGCTGGAGTGGAGGAAATCTCTATCAATACAGTCAAGAGCGAGGACACCGGCGACCCCGGCCGGAGAGGGGTGGCGACCCCGGCCGGAGGGCGGCGACCCCGGCCGGAGAGGGGTGGCGACCCCGGCCGGAGGGCGGCGACCCCGGGCCGAGAGGGGCGGCGACCCCGGCCGGAGGGCGGCGAGGGGCGGCGACCCCGGCCGGAGGGCGGCGAGGGGCGGCGACCCCGGCCGGAGGGCGGCGAGGGGCGGCGACCCCGGCCGGAGAGGGGCGGCGACCCCGGCCGGAGGGCGGCGAGGGGCGGCGACCCCGGCCGGAGGGCGGCGAGGGGCGGCGACTCCGGCCGGAGGGCGGCGAGGGGCGGCGACCCCGGCCGGAGGGCGGCGAGGGGCGGCGACCCCGGCCGGAGGGCGGCGAGGGGCGGCGACCCCGGCCGGAGGGCAGGGAGGGAGGGTCCCTAGCAACCCCGGCCAGAGGGCAGGGAGGGAGGGTCCCTAGCAACGCCGGCCGGAGGGCGGGGAGGGAGGGAGGGTCCCTAGCAACACCGGCCGGAGGGCGGGGAGGGAGGGAGGGTCCCTAGCAACACCGGCCGGAGGGCGGGGAGGGAGGGAGGGTCCCTAGCAACACCGGCCGGAGGGCGGGGAGGGAGGGAGGGTCCCTAGCAACACCGGCCGGAGGGCGGGGAGGGAGGGAGGGTCCCTAGCAACACCGGCCGGAGGGCAGGGAGGGAGGGAGGGTCCCTAGCAACACCCGGCCGGAGGGCGGGGAGGGAGGGAGGGAGGGAGGGTCCCTAGCAACACCGGCCGGAGGGCGGGGAGGGAGGGAGGGAGGGAGGGTCCCTAGCAACACCGGCCGGAGGGCAGGGAGGGAGGGAGGGAGGGTCCCTAGCAACACTGGCCGGAGGGCGGGGAGGGAGGGAGAGTCCCTAGCAACACCGGCCGGAGGGAAGGAGGGTCCCTAGCAACACCGGCCGGGGGGGCAGGGTGGGAGGGTCCCTAGCAACACCGGCCGGAGGGAAGGAGGGTCCCTAGCAACCCCGGCCGGAGGGCAGGAGGGAGGGTCCCTAGCAACCCCGGCCGAGGGCGGGGAGGGAGGGAGGGTCCCTAGCAACACCGGCCGGAGGGCGGGGAGGGAGGGTCCCTAGCAACACCGGCCGGAGGGCGGGGAGGGAGGGAGGGTCCCTAGCAACACCGGCCGGAGGGCGGGGAGGGAGGGAGGGTCCCTAGCAACACCGGCCGGAGGGCGGGGAGGGAGGGAGGGTCCCTAGCAACACCGGCCGGAGGGAAGGAGGGTCCCCTAGCAACACCGGCCGGGGGGGCAGGGTGGGAGGGTCCCTAGCAACACCGGCCGGAGGGAAGGAGGGTCCCTAGCAACACTGGCCGGAGGGAAGGAGGGTCCCTAGCAACACCGGCCGGAGGGAAGGAGGGTCCCTAGCAACACCGGCCGGAGGGAAGGAGGGGCCCTAGCAACACCGGCCGGAGGGAAGGAGGGGCCCTAGCAACACCGGCCGGAGGGAAGGTAGGTCCTAGCAACACCGGCCGGAGGGAAGGAGGGGCCCTAGCAACACCGGCCGGAGGGAAGGTAGGTCCCTAGCAACACCGGCCGGAGGGAAGGTGGGTCCCTAGCAACACCGGCCGGAGGGGAAGGAGGGTCCCTAGCAACACCGGCCGGAGGGAAGGAGGGTCCCTAGCAACACCGGCCGGAGGGAAGGAGGGTC
>NC_135909.1:2491686-2600459 GCF_964194155.1 Cetorhinus maximus
CCTGTGAGTGTTTGATGGGGACGTTGTAGAGGGAGCTTTACTCTGTATCTAACCCCGTGCTGTAGCTGCCATGGGGATGTTTGATGGGGACGGTATAGAGGGAGCTTTACTCTGTATCTAACCCCGTGCTGTACCTGCCCTGGGAGCGTTTGATGGGGACAGTGTAGAGGGAACTTTACTCTGTTTCTAACCCCGTGCTGTACCTGTCCTGGGAGTGCTTGATGGGGACAGTGTAGAGGGAACTTTACTCTGTATCTAACCCCGTGCTGTACCTGTCCTGTGAGAGTTTGATGGGGACAGTGTAGAGGGAGCTTTACTCTGTATCTAACCCCGTGCTGTAGCTGCCCAGGGGATGTTTGATGGGGACAGTGTAGAGGGAGCTTTACTCTGTATCTAACCCCGTGCTGTACCTGTCCTGGGAGCGTTTGATGGGGACGGTGTAGAGGGAACTTTACTCTGTATCTAACCCCGTGCTGTACCTGTCCTGGGAGTACTTGATGGGGACAGCGTAGAGGGAGCTTTACTCTGTATCTAACCCCGTGCTGTACCTGTCCTGGGAGTGTTTGATGGGGACAGTGTAGAGGGAGTTTTACTCTTATCTAACCCCGTGCTGTACCTGTCCTGGGAGTGTTTGATGGGGACAGTGTAGAGGGAGCTTTACTCTGTATCTAACCCCGTGTTGTACCAGTCCTGGAGTGTTTGATGGGGACAGTGTAGAGGGAGTTTTACTCTCTATCTAACCCCGTGCTGTACCTGTCCTGGGAGTGTTTGATGGGGACAGTGTAGAGGGAGCTTTACTCTGTATCTAACCCCGTGCTGTACCTGCCCTGGGAGTGTTTGATGGGGACAGTGTAGAGGGAGCTTTACTCTGTATCTAACCCCGTGCTGTACCTGTCCTGGGAGTGTTTGATGGGGACAGTGTAGAGGGAGCTTTACTCTGTATCTAACCCCGTGCTGTACCTGTCCTGGGAGTACTTGATGGGGACAGTGTAGAGGGAGCTTTACTCTGTATCTAACCCCGTGCTGTACCTGTCCTGGGAGTGTTTGATGGGGACAGTGTAGAGGGAGTTTTACTCTGTATCTAACCCCGTGCTGTACCTGTCCTGGGAGTGTTTGATGGGGACAGTGTAGAGGGAGCTTTACTCTGTATCTAACCCCGTGTTGTACCTGTCCTGGGAGTGTTTGATGGGGACAGTGTAGAGGGAGTTTTACTCTGTATCTAACCCTGTGCTGTACCTGTCCTGGAGTGTTTGATGGGGACAGTGTAGAGGGAGCTTTACTCTGTATCTAACCCTGTGCTGTACCTGTCCTGGGAGTGTTTGATGGGGACAGTGTAGAGGGAGCTTTACTCTGTATCTAACCCCGTGCTGTACCTGCCCTGGGAGTGTTTGATGGGGACAGTGTAGAGGGAGCTTTACTCTGTATCTAACCCCGTGCTATACCTGTCCTGGGAGTGTTTGATGGGGACAGTGTAGGGGCAGTGGTGATGAGAAGGGGGGAGCTAATCTTGTGGGTTATTTGCCTCCAGGAAACAGTGCATCGAGCAACAATTCGATTTCCTGAAGTACCTGGTAGCATCTGTGCCGGATATGCAGGGAGACAATGAGGACAACCACGTGGAAGAGGACAAGAGTTCTCAACGATAGTTACTGAGACAATAATAGCCAGGTATTAACCAGCAACATTCTCCAAGGGGGTTGTGGGGTGAGGGGAGTGCCCACAACATTCGCTAAATCCCTAATTAAACCCCCCCCAAGATTGGTAACTGCACTTCAGGTGAGCCTAAATGATTCTGCAGCCATTATTACGTGACCGAGGCCCTTCTCACAGTGTCCTAGAATTGTACAGCAGTACGGGAGGAGGCCATTTGGCCCATTGTGCCTTTGCTGGCTCTTTGAAAGAGCTCTCCCATTCATCCCACACCGTCGCCTGTTGCTTTTCCAGTTGTCAACCGTGGCTCAAGTGGGTAGTATTCTTGCCTCCAATCGGAAGGTTGTGGGTCCTAGATACAGTCCTACTCCAGGCTGACACTCTAGGGCAGTACTGAGAGTGCTGCACTGTGACAGGTGCTGTCTTTCAGATGAGATGTTTTCAGATGAGATGTTAAACTGAGGCCCTGTCTGCCCTCTCTGGTGGATGTAAAAGATCCCCTGTTGCTCTTTCCCCTTAGTCTTTTCAAGTGCTTATCTAATTCTCTCTTGACAGTCACTGTTGAATCTGCTTGTGGGCAGGGCATTCCAGATTACAACAATGTGCTGCTGTTTTGGGCTGTCTGCATGGTTTATGCTCGCCGCCCTTGTTTAATTATCTAGCTCGATGAGGTTTCACTTTGAGTGTCTTGGAGATGGTCAGCATTTAGTTTTCCTTGAAACTATTTATTTAGAAATATTGACATCCAAGACCTTGTGGTAAGTACATTGTTCTCTGGACACAGACTGTTCTGTGACTTGCTCCCTTGGAGCCTCTTGATTCCCTCCCGAACATCATGTTTACATCATCGTTAACATAATTAAAGACATAGAAAATAGGAGCAGGAGTAGGTCATTCCGTCCTTCTAGCCTGCCCTGCTGTTCAATATGATCATGGCTGATCCTCTATCTCAACGCCGTACTCCCACTCTCTCCCCACACCCCTCGATGCCTTTGGAGTCCAGAAATCTATTTCCTTCTTGAATATATTCAGTGACTTGGCCTCCACACCCTCCTGTGGCAGAGAATTCCACAGCTTCACCACCCTCTGAGTGAAGAAGTTTCTCCTCACTCTCAGTCCTAAATGGCCTACCCTATCCTGAGACTGTGATCCCTTGTTCTAGACCCCCTCCCCCAGCCACAGGAAACATCTTCCCTGCATCCAGTCGCTTGTCACTGGACTAGTAATCCAGGGACCTGGGTTGAAATCCTGCCACGGCTGATGGTAGTATTTGAATTCAATAAAAAAAAATCTGGAATCAGAAGTCTAATGATGACCATGAAACCATTGCCGATTGTTCTAAAAAAAAAACAAAACCATCTAATTCATTAATGTCCTTACCTGGTCTGGCCTACATGTGACTCCAGACTCACAGCAATGTGGTTGACTCTTCAATAGCCTCTGAACAAGGGCAGTTAGGGATGGGCAATAAATACTGGCCTAGCCAGCAACGCCTACATCCCATGAATAAATTAATTAAATTAGTCTGTCTTGCCCTGTCAGAATTTATACGTTTCATTCTTCTAAACCCCAGTGAATACAGGGCCTAGTCAATCCAATCTCCCCCTCATACAACAACCCTGCCATCCCAGGAATCAGTCTGGTGAACCTTCGCTGCACTCCCTCTGTGGCAAGTATATCCTTTCTTAGGTAAGGAGACTAAAACTGTACACAATCCTCCAGGTGTGGTCTCACCAAGGCCCTGTACAGCTGCACTAAGACATCCGTGCTCAAGTCCTCTCGCAGTGAAGGCCAACACACCTTTTACTTCTTAACTGCTTGCTGCACTCTGCATGCTTGCTTTCAGTGATTGGTGTACAAGGACACCCAGGTCCCTTTGTACAACAACATTTCCCAATCTATCACCACTTAGTACTCTGTCATACTGTTTTTCCTACCAAGGTGGATAACTTCACATATCCATGTTATACTGCATCTGCCATGTATTTGCCCACACAACTTGTCTGAATCACCTTGAAGCCTCTGAACATCCTCCTCACCACTCACGTTCCCACCACGTTTGGTGCCATCAGCAAATTTGAAAATATTACATTTGGTTCCCTCATCCAAATCATCGATGTATATTGCGAATAGCTGGGGCCCAAGCACTGATCACTGCAATACCCCACTAGTCACTGCCTGCCATTTTGAAAAAGATCTATTTATTCCTACCCTGTTTCCTGTCAGCTAACCAATTTTCAGTCCATGCCAATATATTACCCACAATCCCATGTGCTTTAATTTTGCACACTAATCTCTTGTGAGGGACTTTAGCAAAAGCTTTCTGAAAATCCAAATACGCCACATCCACTGTTTCTCCCTTATCTATCCTATCACAGAATCTTAACGGCACAGAAGGAGACCATTCGGCCCATTATGTCTGCATCGGCTCTCCAAATGAGCATTATGACCGAGTGCCATTGCCCTGCCTTTTCCCCGTACCCTTGCACATTGCTTCTATTAAAATAATCATCTAATGCCCTCTTGAATGCCTAGATTGAACCTGCCTCCACCACACTTCCAGGCAGTGCATTCCAGACCCGAGCCACTTGTCATGTAGAAAAGTTTTTTCTCATGTCACACTTGCTTCTTTTGCAAATCACTTTAAATCTGTGCTCTTTCGTTCTTGATCCTTTTACGAGTGGGAACAGCTTTGCCCTATTTACTCTGTCCAGCCCCCCCATGATTTTGAACATCTCTAACAAATCTCCTCTCAGCCGCCTTCTCTCCAAGGAGAACAGCCCCAACTTCTCCAATCTATCCTCATAGCTGAAGTTTCTCATCCCTGGAACCATTCTTGTGAACCTCTTCTGCACTCTCTCCAATGTGTTCACATCTTTCCTATAATATGGTGCCCAGAACTGTACACAATATTCCAGCTGAGGTCTAATGAGTGTCTTATATAATTTCAACATAACCTCCCTGCTCTTGTACTCTATGCCCCTATTAATAAAGCCCAGGATACTATATGCTTTATTAACTGCTCTCCCCACCTGTCCTGCCACCTTCAATGATCTCTGCACATATACACCCAAGTCTTTCTGCTCCTGCACCCCCTTCAAAATTTCACCCCTTGTTTTGTATTGTCTGTCCATGTTCTTCCTGCCAAAATGCATCACCACACACTTCTCCGCATTGAACTTCATCTGCCACCTATCTGCCCACTCCACCGACTTGTCTATGTCCTCTTGAAGTTCCACACCATCCTCCTCGCAGTTCACAACACTCCCAAGCTTCGTATCATCCGCAAACTTTGAAACTGTCCCCTGCACACCAAGATCTAGATCGTCAGTATATATCAGGAAAAGCAAGGGTCCCAATACCAACCCCTGGGGAACTCCACTACAAACCTTCTAGCCCGAAAAATACCCATTGGCCATTACTCTCTGCTTCCTATTTTTCAGCCAATTTTGTATCCAAGTTTCTACTGTCCCTTTTATTCCATGAACAATAACTTCTCTCACAAGGCGGTTGTGCAGCACTATGTCAAATGCCTTTTGAAAGTCTATATACACCACATTAACAGCATTACCCTCATCGACCTTTTCTGTTACCTCTTCAAAAAACTCCAGCAGGTTAGTTAAACACGATTTCCTCTATAGAAATCCATGCTGGCTCTTCCTTATCAACCCATATTTTTCCACGTGACTACTAATTCTATCCTGAATAATTGTTTCTAGAATCTTGCCCACCATTGAAGTTAAACTGACTGGTCTGTATGGCTGGGCCTATCCTTAGCCTTTTTTGAACAAGGACGTAATGTTTGCAATTCTTCGGTCCTCTGGCAGCTCCCCTGAGTCTAGGGAAGACTGAAATATGGCCAGTGCCCCTGTGATTTCTACTTTCGCCTCCTTCAATATCCTTGGATGCATCTCATCAGGTCCGAGTGCCTTGTCAACTTTAAGCACTGACAGTCTGTTCAACACTCCCTCCTGATCAATTTTGAACCCTTCTAGTGATAGAGTTTCCTCGTCTGTCACCATGGCCTGGGTAGCATCTGCCTCCTTGGTAAAGACGGATGCAAAGTATTAATTTAATACCTCAGCCATGATCCCTTCATCCATGTGTAAATTTCCCTTCAGGTCCCATTGGCCCTACTCCTCCTTTTACCACCATTTTACTATTTATATGCCTATAGAACACTTTGGGATTCTCCTTTATGTTGGCTGCCAGTCTTTTCTCATAATCCCTCTTCGCTCCTCTAGTATGCTTCACCTCCCCTCTGAACCTTCTGTATCCCTCTTGGTTCTCAATTGTATTTTCTACCTGACACCTGTCTTAAGCGCACTTTTTCTTCTTTATCTTAATTTCAATCTCCTCTTTCATCCAGGGAGCTCTGCATTTGTTTGCTCTACCTTCCCCTTTTGCTGGAATATGCCTTGACTGTGCCTGAACCAATTCTTTTTTGAAGGTAGCCTAATGTTCAGCTACAGTTTTTCCTGCCAATCTTTCTTTCCAGCCTATCTGGCCCAGCTCCGTTCTTGCCCCATTGAAGTCGGCTCTTGTCCAGTTAATTATTCTTACTCTGGATTGCCTATTGTCCTTTTCTATCATCATCCTAAAACATACAATACAATGATCACTGTCTCCTAAATGTTCCCCCACTGACACTTGATCGACTTGGTCTGTCTCATTTCAAAGAACCAAGTCCAACAGTGTGTCTTTTCTTATTGGATTGGACACATACTGCTGTAGAAAATTCTCCTGAACAAATTCTAGTAACTTTTGACCCCCTCCGCCCTTTACACTACCACTGTCCCAGTCTACATTTGGGTAATTGAAGTTTCCCATTATAACTACTCAATAATGTCTGCAGCTCTCTGTAATTTCCCTGCAGATTTGTTCTTCTATGTCCTCACTATTTGGCGGTCTATAGACTACACCAAGCAATGTAATTGCACCCTTCTCGTTCCTTAGCTCTAGCCAAATTGATTCTGTCCTTGAACCCTCTGGGACATCTTCTTTCTCCAGCACTGCAACACTCTTCTTAACCAATACTGCCACCCCTCCTCCTTTCCTATCTCTTCTGAACACCTTGTACCCGGGAATATTTAGCAACCAGTTCTGCCCTTCCTTGAGCCAAGTCTCTGTTATGGCCACAACATCATATTTCCACGTGGCAATCTGTGCCCGTAACCCCTCAATCTTATTTACTATACTCCATGCATTCACGCACTTGCATAGTAACCCGGATTTAGATTATTTTCTCCCTTACCCCAACTTTACCTATTAACTTACTATTCTCTATACTAGTGCTATCTGCCCCACCCAGTATTTTGTGCAGCCTGGTATTTCCCTCTAATATTTATTCTTGGTTCCCACACCTCTGCCGAGTTATCTTTAAACCCTCCCAACAGCACTAGCTAGTTACATCCTCAAAAAACTCCAGCAGGTTTGTCAAACATGATTTCCTTTTCATAAATCCATGTTGACTTTGTCTAATCCCGTCGCTATTTGCTAAGTGCCCTGTTATCGCATCCTTTATAATAGACTCTAGCATTCTCCATACTACTGATGTCAGACTAACCAGTCTGTAATTTCCTTTCTCCCTCTCTCCTTTTAAATAGTGGGGTTACATCCAATCTGTTGGGACTGTTACTTCTCCAAATAAAATACTATCTCCTAATCTGGTTCTTTTGTCAATTATTTTAAATTTGTGTCCTCTGGTTGCTGTCCCTCCTGCCAGTGGAATCAACTCCTCCTCATTTACTCCATCAGGATCCCTCCAGATGGAGTAAATAAGGAGGGGAGGGGTGGGGGGAAGGAGGGTGGAGAAGGGGGGTGGGGTCTGGGGCAGAGGAAGAAGTGGGGGAGGGTGGAGAAGGGGTGGGGGCTGGGGCAGAGGGAGGGTGAGGGGTGGGGGGTGGGGGCTGGGGCAGAGGGAGGGGAAGGGGTGGGGGCTGGGGCAGAGGGAGGGTGAGGGGTGGGGGGTGGGGGCTGGGGCAGAGGGAGGGGAAGGGGTGGGGGCTGGGGCAGAGGGAGGGGAAGGGGTGGGGGCAGAGGGAGGGGAAGGGGTGGGGGCAGAGGGAGGGGAAGGGGTGGGGGCAGAGGGAGGGGAAGGGGTGGGGGCAGAGGGAGGGGAAGGGGTGGGGGCAGAGGGAGGGGTGGGGGTGGGGGCAGAGGTGGGGGTGGGGGCAGAAGGAGGGGAAGGGGTGGGGGCAGAGGGAGGGGAAGGGGTGGGGGCAGAGGGAGGGGTGGGGGTGGGGGCAGAAGGAGGGGAAGGGGTGGGGGCAGAGGGAGGGGAAGGGGTGGGGGCAGAGGGAGGGGAAGGGGTGGGGGCAGAGGGAGGGGAAGGGGTGGGGGCAGAGGGAGGGGAAGGGGTGGGGGCAGAGGGAGGGGAAGGGGTGGGGGCAGAGGGAGGGGAAGGGGTGGGGGCAGAGGGAGGGGTGGGGGTGGGGGCAGAAGGAGGGGAAGGGGTGGGGGCAGAGGGAGGGGAAGGGGTGGGGGCAGAGGGAGGGGAAGGGGTGGGGGCTGGGGCAGAGGGAGGGGTGGGGGTGGGGGCAGAGGTGGGGGTGGGGGCAGAAGGAGGGGAAGGGGTGGGGGCAGAGGGAGGGGAGGGAGTGGGGGCAGAGGGAGGGGAAGGGGTGGGGGCAGAGGGAGGGGAAGGGGTGGGGGCAGAGGGTTGGGGGGAGAGGTGGGGGTGGGGAAGGGTGGGGGAGAGGTGGGGGCGGGGAAGGGGTGGGGGCAGAGGGAAGGGAGGGGGTGGGGGCAGAGGATGGGGAAGCGGTGGGGAAGGGGTGGGTGCTGGGGCAGAGAGAGGGGAAGGGGTGGGGGCAGAGGATGGGGAAGCGGTGGGGAAGGGGGTGGGTGTTGGGGCAGAGGGAGGGGAAGGGGGCAGAGGGAGGGGAAGGGGGAGAGAAAGAAGTGGGGGAGAAATAGAGGGGTAGGGAGAGGGGAGAAAGAGAGGGAGGGAGAAGTATATACAGAGAGAGGGGTTTGGAGAGGGGCAAGGGGTGCCCAGAACTAGACCGTGTCAGCAGGCGTGGCACATTGCCTGGGAGACGATGACGTGTAGTGTGATTTGTTTAATGCCGTGTCCTGTTCCCGAGAAATATTTGGAGTGCTCTCCGTGCCTCTGCCAGTGAATTAATTGACTGAAAGTTGGTGAGTGTCCCCTAACAGGTGGTGGCGGGGATGCTGTACTATCTGACAGTGGAGCTGGGGGAGAATCCTCCCTGCAGGAGGTCGACAGGGAGGAATGTCAGGCTCGAGCTGTGTGCCTTCCAGTAGGACCCACGGTACGCCAAGGTGAGAGAAACGGGGAGTGTGGGCCTGGGTGGCATCAGGCACTGAGTATCTTGGCACTTATTCGGGTTGGGCGCAGGGCATTATTACCAGTTTACCATTTCCCTTCAGAGGATAACTTGTTCCTTCAAAGTCTGGGACCGCCCGTGGCTGGGCCCGATGCAAATGCAAGAGGGGGAGCTGCTCACTCTAATACCTCCATCACACTCATGCCCAGGACCGTGCCAGCGCTTCTCTACTGGGATCATAATCACCGTCTCATAGCCACGGGAATTGAGGGATTGCCGGGCCTGGAGAGGCCAACTTGTCCCCTTTTCGCACCCGGCCGTGCGCCCGGGGACACTCCAATTCAAAGTGGACCAACGTCTTGTGACAGTGGTCGGCTCTCAGCCCCCCTCAGCACATGGCTTACTGCAGCCAACATAAACATGCCAGGGATTTTCAATCACTTCCAGCTTTGTTCAGAGCTTCCTGTCAGCAATCAGTCATATTTAGTATAACAAAAGATGGAGCATTTAACTCCTCTCTCTACTACAGGGTGTATTCTCCTTTGAACTCAGTGTTGTTTCCATTGGTGCTCCTTCAGTAACTAGCAGAAACTAAATACATGACTGTTGTATTAATTTACCAAATAAATTTACTTACAGTATTATGAACTATTCTGGTGTTTTGTGTTGTCTCTGTATAAGTCAATTATATTACTCTAATCTGTTCTGCACCAGCCCTGGGAGTGTTTGACGGGGACAGTGTAGAGGGAGCTTTACTCTGTATCTAACCCCGTGCTGTACCTGTCCTGGGAGTGTTTGATGGGGACAGTGTAGAGGGAGCTTTACTCTGTATCTAACTCCGTGCTGTACCTGTCCTGTGAGTGTTTGATGGGGACGGTGTAGAGGGAGCTTTACTCTGTATCTAACTCCATGCTGTACCTGTCCTGGGAGCGTTTGATGGGGACAGTGTAGAGGGAGCTTTACTCTGTATCTAACCCCGTGCTGTACCTGTCCTGGGAGCGTTTGATGGGGACAGTGTAGAGGGAGCTTTGCTCTGTATCTAACCCCGTGCTGTACCTGCCCTGGGAGTGTTTGATGGGGACAGTGTAGAGGGATCTTTACCCTGTATCTAACCCCGTGCTGTACCTGTCCTGGGAGTGTTTGATGGGGACAGTGTAGAGGGATCTTTACCTTGCATCTAAGATGTGATGAGAACAAAAATCTCCGTCTCACGTTTTGAAATTGCATACACTGTACAGCTCAGAAACAGGCCATTCAGCCCATCTGCTCCATGCTGGTGTTACTGCTCCACACAAGCCTTCTCCCACACCCCCCCCTGCCCCCAATCACCATTCCCTTATATTCCTTTCTCCCATGTGTGTTTCTCCAGTTTAAATGTATCGATACTATTCACCTTGACCACTCCCTGTGGGAGCGAGTCCTCCATTCTCCCCACTCTCTGGGTGAAGAAGTTTCTCCTGAATTCCCGGTCGGATTCACTAGTGACTAGCTTGTAATGACGGTCCCCTAGTCCTGGTCTCGCCCACACGTGGAAACATTTTCTCCAAGTCTACCTCATTGAACCAATTCATAATTTTAAAGAGCTTTATCACATCACTGCTCCCACTCTTATCTACTGAGAAGACCCTCATCTCTTTTCAGTCCTTTGCAGGTGAGTTCGAACCTCTCCGTTCTTGTAAATCGGTGCGGCACCCAAAATGTGAAGCGCCCTCATCTAGCCACCTTCCCATCCCTGGAATTTCCTCCACTTGGACAACTCCCCCCCCCAGGGGTTTCTGTGCTCCTCTGATTCCGGCCTCTCGCGCGCGCACCCCGATTTCCATCGCTCCACCATCAGCGGCCGTGCCTTCTGCTGCCTGCGGGTCCTCAGCTCTGGAATTCACTCTCTGCCTCTCTTTTTTTTGAAAACATTGTTATCTCGTTGGACTCCTGTGCAGAATCTGGGACCTTTGAGCCAGAGGCTATAGAAATGCAAGCCATGTTTGTTGTTATAATGCGCAAGATGGAAGCTGGCATGTGGCGCGGTGGCTGGTCGCCTTGGAAACAGACTCATGGCTGCTTGTCCTTCTGGTTTTTATTAATAAATCAGTTATTAAGCACGGCATAAAATCTGAAAGACGCCCTGGTGACCTGGGGCTGCAAAAGATCAATAAATAGTGATTACAGTTTACTAGGAGATTATGACTCTTGAGTTAACTGGGGTCGGAGTTAGGGGGAAGGAGGGCTTTAAAGGAAGGCATCACACCACTCTCTGAGACAGCGGTAACAGTCTTCCGATTGCCTGTTACCCGCGAAGCACACTTGCCTCATCCAGCACTTAAAGGCGACTTTATCCTGCTTCAAGAGTAGGAACTGGCCCAGGACATCTTTAGCCTGAAGATAAGGTCAGAAGGGAGGGATTAAACCAACACAGTCTAATGTTCTGCGCACACACAGACACACAAACACTCCTACTTGCTACAGGTTACCTTTTCTTTTCCCCCCTCTTTTCACAGGATGTGGGCATTGTTGGCAAGGGCAGCCCAATGGCTTGCAAGGCAAGAAAGGGCAGTTAAGAGTCAACCACGTTGCTGTGGGGTCTGGAGTCACATGTAGGCCAGACCAGGTAAGGACGGCAGATTTCTTTCCCCAAAAGGGGCACTAGTGAACCAGATGGGTTTTTACAACAATCGATGATAGCTGTCATTACTGACACTAGCTTTCAATTCCATATTTAATTGATTGAATTTAAATTCCACCAACTGCTGTGGTGGTGGTGGTGGGATTTGAACCCCTGTCCAGAGGGTGTTAGCCTGGGTCGCCAGATTACTAGTCCAGTGACATTACCACTACACCACTGTTTTCCCCCTTAATTTTAATACCATATAATGCAACAGAGCGCGGTGGTGATTGGGAAAGTCACCCGTCCACAGGCTATCTCAGGGGCAAGTCCAGTATGTGCACAGCAAGATTCCGCACACACGAGGGTGATTCGATTGGCCCAGGACACTGGGGAGAACCCAGCCCCTTCCCATTTTCATATATTAAAAAAAAAAATAGCAGCTGTGAGATGTTTTATGTCCACCTGAGAGAGAGCAGATGGGGCCCTGTGTTGACCTCTGCTCTGAAAGATGGCACCTCCGGCAATGCAGGACTCCCTCGGTACTGGCCACCGAGAGCGTCTGTCGGGCGTATTGGCCTGTCCCTTCAACATCGCCGGGAAGGGGGGATTTGCAAAGAGCAAGTTCAATCTCGCCCTGTCAGGCTGTGCAGGACAGGATTAGCAAGGCAAAATGGAATGTTGGTCTTTTTCGCGGAGGTGGGGTGAAGAGTATAAAAGTAGGGAGGTCTTGCTACAACTGCATAGGGCGTTGCTGAGACCACATCTGGAGTACTCCACAGTTTTGGCCTCCTTATTTAAGGAAGGATATAACTGCGTTGGAAGCAGTTCAAAGAAAGTTCACTCAACTGATTCCTGGGATGAAGGGGTTTGTTTTACGATGAAGGATTGAACAGTTGGGCCAAAGCCCATCGGAGTTTAGAAGAATGAGAGGCGACCTTATTGACACACATAAGATCCTGAGGGGACTGGGCGCTGAAAGGATGTTTCCCCTTGCGGGGCACTCTAGAACTAGGGGGTCTCCCATTTAAGACTGAGATGAGAATTTTTTTTCTCTGAGGGTTATCAGTCTGTGGGATTGTCTTCCCCAGAGAGCATCGGAGGCTGGGTCATTGAATTTATTCAAGGCTGAGTTAGATGGATTTATGACTGACGCGGGAGTCAAGGGTTATGGGGGACAGGCAGGAAAGTGGAGTTGTGACCACAACCAGATCAGTCGTGATCTTATCGAATGGCGGAGCAGGCTCGAGGGGCCGAATGGCCCTGCTCCTAAACCTTGTGTTCCTTCCCCCCCCGTGCAACCTGACACCCGGGGCCATTTTGAGGCCTCTCACCTTGGTGAAGCCTTTCTCCTCCAGCCTTCCTCCCAGGACCAGGCCGATACCTGCCAGTTCCTTCACAGACTTCTCCTTCATGGGCTCCACCACGAAGTTCTTGTGCTTCTGTGATGTCGTGTTGGCTGTGGGGCAGATAGGAGGGCGATCTGGAACAGAGAGAGAGAGAGAGAGTGAGACACGCACACAATTGGTGAGAGGAGAGCAGAGGCTGGGGGAAGGGTGCTGAGCTGCATACAACAGCAGCTTCCGTACCAAACCCTTGAGGTCCACTCCTAGAGGGACAAGGGTAGCAGCCACATAAGGATGGCAACAACCCTGGGCTCCCCCTCCAATCCCTGAGCCCAAGTATGGATCATACAACCACAGCGGGAGGCCACTAGGGTTCATTATTCTTGCGCAATTAGTCCCACTTCCGTCTCACTCCCAACCAATTTTCCCCCTTAAAATTTTTATCCAATTCCTTTTTGAAAGTTCCTATTGAATCTGCTTCCTTTCAGGTAGTGCCTTCCAGATCACAACTCAGTGTGTTAAAAAGAACACTTTTCCTCATCCACCCCCTTGCCGGTTTTTTTGCCGATTATCTTCAGTCTGTCCCCCTCTGGTTACCTCTGGGAAACAGTTTCTCCTTATTTACTCTAACAAAAGCCTCAATTAAATCTCCCCCCTTTAACCTTCTCTGCTGTAAGGAGAACAATCCCGGCTTCTCCAGTCTCACCACATTAACTGAAGTCTCTTATTCCTGGTACCATTTCCTGTGAATCCCTGACAGCCTGGACTGGGATCAGAACACAACCCCACCCCCCCCGGCCGACTGCCTCCCTCTTCATCTGTTTCTGTCTCAGTCGGTCCATGTAGTTGTAGATCTCAGTGAGACACTGGACGAAGCAGACGCTCACTGAACCATAACTGCAGGGCAGAAGGCTTTAAGGTCACTGACATCAGGCAACAGTTAATGTTGAGAGGGAGATAGAGATCGTGAAAAATGATGATGAGAGACAGAAAGACAAAGATAGACGAGGAAAAGGGAAAGACACAGATGGTGAGAGACAGAAAGACAGTAGGAGAGACAGACAGTGAGAGACAAAAAAAAACAATAGACAAGAGGGAGAGAGACACATGGTGAGAGATAGATAGATGAGATGGAAAGAAATAGAGAGACACAGACAGTGAGACACAAAGACAGTGAGCGAGACAAAAAAGACAGAGATAGACAAGAAGGAAAGACACAGATGGTGAGAGACAGACAGCGAGAGAATTAGATAAGAGGGAGAGAGACTGATGGTGAGGGACAGAAAGACAGAGCTAGACAAGAGGAAAAGAGAAAGACAGAGTCAGGTGAGAAACAGAAAGGCAGTGAAGAGACAAAAAGACTGAGAGAGATCGACAGGGAGAGAGAGAGACAGATGGTGAGAGACAGAAAGACTGAGAGATAGACAAGAGGAAAAGATAGAGAGACAGATGGTGAGACAGAAAGACAGTGAGAGACACCAGAAGACAGAGAGATAGACAAGAGGGAGAGAGACAGACAGTGAGAGAGACAAAAAAGAGAGATAGACAAGAGGGAGAGAGACACATGGTGAGAGTGAAATAGAGAGATAGACGAGAGGCAAAGAGAAAGACAGAGAGAGGGACAGACAGTGAGACACAGAAAGACAGTGAGAGAAACAGAAAAGACAGAGAGATAGACAAGAGGGAGAGAGAGACACATGGTGAGAGACAGAAAGACAAATGAGAGATAAAAGAGAAAGACAGAGACACAGACGGTGAAAGAGACATAGAAGATTAAAGGGACAGATAGACACAAAGCGGGAGAGAGACAGAGCAAACAGTAAGAGATGGGGATCAAGACACTATCTCCCACCACAACCATGCAAAAGTAAATCTGTGATGCAGTTATGGAGAAAAGACACCATTGCACAAATAACATATGGATTGTGAGACAGCCCAATCCCCGGAAAAAAAACTCATAAAGCTTTGTAAATAACTGAGAATTTAATAAACTCAACCTGACAACATGTGATCTATGGACTTCAATGCAACATGCAGGGCATAGTAGATCTTTCATTTCTGTTCTATTAATTAAGGAGACCGGCATTCTGCAACGTATTGTAGTTATTTCTATACTGAATATTCATAATTCTGCAATCTTCTTATTACTTTGTACTTTATTTTTATTTTAATGTTTGTCTATCACTGCATTATGAATTTGACCATTGATTTCATTTGTATCATCACAATTTGGCACCTGCTGCCTTGATGATTTTACAATAAACCAACTACCCTATCTATCGAACTGTCTGTCTGTCTATCTATCTATCGATCTATTTATCTATCCATCCAAGAGAGAGAGACACAGAGATTGAGAAAGTAAGAGAGTGAGCAATGCAAAGAAAAAGATAGTGTGTGAGACAGTCGTGGACAGAGTTAGAGAGAGCAAGGCAGTGAGTGAATGAGAAAGAAGGCTGGACCAAATGAGGGAGAGCGAAATAAAGAGACAGAGAGTTAAAGAGGGAGAGAGAGAGAGAAAGAGAACTAGGCGAGACTAAAAATGGGCGAGAGAGGAACACTGAAAAATGGAAATAGAATGAGTGTAGCAGAATGAGACAGTTAAGAGGGAGAGAATGGAGCAATGAAGAGTTCTTTGGCATGAGCATCAAGATTCGCCCCTGTCAGTAAAGGTGAGAGACAGTGAGTGATCACACCATAGAAGAGGACAGGAACTGAGGGTAAGAGAGGGAGAGGGTTGCAGGGAGGGAGAGTGGGATCGTAGTGAGTGATAGACAGAGGGACACAGTGGGGAGAGACAAAGCGATAAATCGACTTGTGTCAACCAACACGATCCAGGTCTTTGACAATCTCCCTCCATTTCTCCATTCTCTCCACCTCTTTCACTCTCCCACTCCCTTCTTCTGTCACTCTTTATCTCCGTTGTTCTCCCAGTCTCTTTCACATTTGTTTCCTCTCTCTCTCTCTGCCTCTGATTCTCAGTCCCTCTCCCTTGTTGGTCTTTTTTCATTCTCTTCCACTCCCTCCCCCTTGCGATCAAATAACGCTCCAAATTGTTTTGAAGCTGGTGCGACCATCAATTTGCAATCGGTTTTGGGGGAACCTTAAACACAGCACGAGCAGCAGTGAAGGAGGGCACAGCAAATCTAAGAGCCCAGGACAGGAGGAGGAGTGGGGGGAGAGTGCAAAATCAGCCTGGCTCCCTGCTTCTCTTCACCATCTGAAGACTCCTGCAGGAACGTCTAATCAGGCTCAGCTGAAATCGTAAGCCATGGGGACAGTGTAGAGGGAGCTTTACTCTGTATCTAACCCCGTGCTGTACCTGTCCTGGGAGTGTTTGATGGGGAGTGTAGAGGGAGCTTTACTCTGTATTTAACCCCGTGCGGTACCTGTCCTGGGAGTGTTTGATGGGGACAGTGTGGAGGGAGCTTTACTCTGTATCTAACCCCGTGCTGTACCTGTCCTGGGAGTGTTTGATGGGGACAGTGTAGAGGGAGCTTTACTCTGTATCTAACCCCGTGCTGTACCTGTCCTGGGAGTGTTTGATGGGCAGAGTGTAGAGAGAGTTTTACTCTATGTCTACCATGGAAGATTTCTCCCCTTCCTTGAACACCCTCTCACCTTTATCCATATTGAAGTCAGTGACAGCAGTTGTTCGCAATTCCATCCCTGCTCACCAGTGGGCTGCACAAACCGCTGTAGCTTGGTCCTCTTTGTAGGCAAAGTCCACGGTCTCTGCCAGTTGCTGGGGTCAGTGAGGTGTTGCCAGCGAGGAGGGGGGGGTGCCCAGTGACAGTGGGGTCAGCCTTTATGGTGTCAGCATCACATGGACCGACCAGCAGGGACAGCTAACTGTGCCCATTGTGACCTGCTGGATCACCTGTCCTGTATATGTATGTGGTGGGGGAGGGGGCGTGATACTGATGCATTGACAAGGATGTGGGCACACATTCCTGCGCGCCCCCCCCCCAAAAAATCTGTGCTGGAGCAGGAGGAGGCCATTCAGCCCCTCGAGCTTACTTCCCCCATTCAACAAGATCATGGCTGATCTTCAACCCCGGCCGTACTTTGATGCCCAATCCCCACAGCCCTCGGTTCCCTCAGTGCAGAAAACTCCATCAAACCCATTCTTGAGCACACGACTGAGCTACTGCAGCTCTCTGGGGTAGAGAATTCCAAAGATTCACCAACCCTCCAAGTGAGACAATGAACCCTAGTTCTAGAACGACCCAGGTCAGGTGGAAACAGCCTCTTGGCATCTACCCTGCCAAGCCCTCAGGGAATTAGATCATTTTTCATTCGGCTAAATCCTAGAGACCAAGTAGGCATGGCAGATTCAATCTCATGGGACCCACTTGCTCACCCCAGCAAACAGCCTAGTGAACCCTCATTGCACCCTCTTTAAGGACAGTATGGGCATCTCCCTGGGTTTTGGAGACCAGAATTGTATGCACATTTTTACCTATAGAAGAGTCACTACTACCCTTACCCCCCTCTCAAGACTCCAGCTACAGCACCACCTATCTGAGCCTCCAGCAGCAGCTCTATCACCTGCGAGCCTCTGGAAATCAATGTGAACAAATGCAGGGCAGCACACGTTACAGCCCTGGTGAATTTCTCCACACCCCCCGCCCCCCCCCCAACAAGAGATGCCCAGTGACCCAAGCTATCACTTCTGCAATGCTGAAGCACTGAAATCTTACGGGCTTAAATGGGACACGTCTCGGGTGATCTAAGGAGCCAGATTTTCTGACTGACCATGGTCAAGGTACAGGACCCGGGCTCATCCAGAACCCCGTTAGGCCGATCCTAACTTGCACAGAGTCTCATTTGGCCCATCGCCCTCTGGTGCCTGCTGACCCACACTGGCTCCCTGTCCGGCAAAACCGCAATCTTAAAATTCTCCTCCTGCTTTTCTAATCCCTCCTCCAGCCCTCACAACCCTCCGAGATCTTGGCCTTCACCCAGTTCTTACGCACCCCGATTTCCTGTCACTCCACTGTTGCCTGGACCCTGAGCTCTGGAGTTCCCTCCCTAAGCCCCTCAGTCTCTCTCCCTCCTACTTTAAGATGTTCCTTGAAACCTACCTCTTTCCGTCACCTGTATACTACAATACATTTAGGTGTAGGCCATTCGGCCCCTCGAGCCTGATTCACCCTTCGATAAGCTCATGGCTGATCTGGTTGTAGCCTCAACTCTAACTCAGCCTTGGATATATTCAATGACCCAGCCTCTACTGCTCTCTGGGGAAGAGAATTCCATAGACTAATGACCCTCTGAGAGAAAAAAATTCTCATCTCCATCTTAAATGGGAGACTCCGAATTTTTAAGCTGTTACACCTAGTTTGAGACTCGCCCACGAGGGGAAACATCCTCTCAGCATCCACCCTATCAAGTCCCCTCAGGATCTTACATGTTTCAATCAGGTCACCTCTCAGTCTCCTAACCTTCAATAGATATAGAGAAGACCTGATCGAGGTGTACAAGATTATGAAGGGCATGGACAGGGTGGATAGGGTGCAGCTGTTCCCCTTAGTTGAAGGGTCAGTTACAAGGGGGCATAAGTTCAAGGTGAGGGGCAGGAGGTTTGGGAGGGGGGATGTGAGGAAAAACTTTTTTACCCAGAGGGTGGTGACAGTCTGGAATGCGCTGCCTGGGAGGGTGGTGAAGGCGGGTTGCCTCACATCCTTTAAAAAGTACCTGGATGAGCACTTGGCATGTCATAACATTCAAGGCGATGGGCCAAGTGCTGGTAAATATGATTAGGTAGGTAGGTCAGGTGTTTCTCACGTGTCGGTGCAGACTCGATGGGCCCCTTCTGCACTGTGATAGATTGTAAATAATTGAGGCCCCAGCACTGATCCCTGTGGCACTCCACTAGTAACAGCTTCCAACCCGAAAATGACCCACTTATTCCTACCCTCTGTTTTCTGTTAGCTAACCCATCCTCTGTCCATGCTAATATGTTACCCCCTTCACCATGAGCTTATTTTGTGTAGTAACCTTTGATGTGGCAGCTTGTCAAATGCCTTCTGGAAATCCAAGTACACCACATCTTCAGGTTCCCCTTTATCCACCTTGCTTGTTACTTCCTCACAAAATTCAATTAGTGAAATATGATTTCCCTTTCACAAAACCATGCTGACTCTGCCCGATTGCATTGTCATTTTCTAAATATCCTGCTAATACCTCCTTAATAACGGACTCTAGCATTTTCCCTATGACAAGACGTTAGGCTAACTGGCCTATAGTTTCTTGCTTTGTGCCTCCCTCCTTTCTTGAACAGGGGTGTAACATGAACGATTTTCCAATCCAATGGGACCTTTCTAGAATCTAGCGAATTTTGGAAGATTACAACCAATGTATCTACGATCTCTGCAGCCGCTTCTAAAACCCTAGGATGAAAGCCACCTGGTCCAGTGGACTTGTCAACCCTTAGTTCTAAGTTTTCCCAATAATTTTGCCCTAGTGACTGTGATAGTTTTAAGTTCCTCCCTCCATTTTATCTCTTGGTTTTCAAATATTCTTTGTATATTGTTTGTCTTCTACTGAAAACAAACACAAAATATCTATTTAACATTTCCTCCAGTCTCATCCTCTTATAGACCAACACTCATTTCCTTTTTAAATACTTGTAGAAACTCTTGCTTTATATTTCTAGCTATTTTCTCTCATACTCTTAACTTCTTCCTCATTTTCTTTTAAGTAATTCTTTTCTGATTTCTACTCCGAGGGACTTACCTTTGCTTTATTTTCTCCTCAATCAAACTGATTCCATGTTTTGATCTTCTGAACTAAGGCCATCTTTCTCATAGACGTTGACAGCACAGAAGGCGGCCATTCGGCCCATCATGTCCGCACCGGTCAACAAAGATCTGACTACACGAATCCCATTTTCCAGCACTTGGCCCATAGCCCTGGAGGCTATAGCAACACCATGCTTCTTAAAGGTTACGAGAGTTTCTGACTCAACCACCCTTTCAGGCAGTGACTTCCAGACTCCCGCCACCCTCTGGGTGAAAAAGATTTCTCCTCAACGTCCCCCTTAGCCTTCTACCGTAAATCTATGCCCCCTGGTTATTGACCAAAGTTAATGGACAAAGTGCCTTTATATTCACCCTATCTATGCTCCTCATAATCTTATACACCTCTATCAGGTTCCCCCCCCACCCCCTCAGCCTTTGCTGCTCTATCATACTGTAATTCTTAATTAAGAGCTACTCCACCACCTTTTTCTAGCTTCCTGTCCTTCCAAAATGTCACATAGCCTTTAAATATTTACATCCCAGCCTTGGTCACCTTGCAACCATGTCTCTGAAATGGTTATCAGGTCATAAAGATTTATTTCTATGTGTGTCAACAATTCATCTGTTTTGTGACAGATGCAGCATGCACTCTGATACAAAAGCCTTTAACTATTTGTTTAAACCATTTTTGCAATCGTTAGCCTTATCTGCTGGTGCACTTAGGTTTGTACTCTGTCCCTTCCTGCCACGCCCTGCTTATCAATACCCATGTCACTACCCTGCTCTAATGTCTTCTCTTCATTTTACCACATCTCCTGTTAGGTGATCCCACCTCCCCACTATTTAGTTTAAAGCCCTCTCTACCACCCTAGTTATACGACTCACCAAAACACCTGATCCCAGCACAGTTCAGGTGAAGACCAATTTGCTCATGGCTCAGGTAATAATCCAGAGATAACCACCTTTGTGGTTCTGCTTTTTCATTTAGCCTCAAGTTGCTCATACTCCCTAACCAGAATCTCTTTCCTCGTTCTGTCTTTATCATTGGTACCCGCATGAACCACGACCCTTGGATCCTCCCTTTCCACTGCAAGTTCCTCTCCAGTCCAAAGCAGATGTCCCGAACCCTGGCACTGGGCAGGCAACACAGCCATCTGGGCTCTGGCTCTTGGCTGCAGAGAACTCTGTCTACCCCCTGACTATACTGTTCCCTACTACCACTACATTCCTGTTTACTCCCCCCACTTGAATGGCTTCATGTAACACGGTGCCATGGTCAGTTTACTCACCCAGATCAGAAGACCCTAGTCCAAGGGGTGTGACTGACCCCAGATCAAAGTGTCCAGGCAACTTTCATCAGCGTCTGAAGCTTGGCCCCCCCCAACTCACAAGCCTTGAGCCGCAGTCCCTTGCCTTGGTTCGCATAGGTGTCAATGAGACCCCACGTACCGCAGCTGCAACACATCACCTGCCCTGCCACCCTCAGTATTTTAATGAACCAATTATTAAATTTTAATTAATGCCCCTCGACCTGCTTGTCCACCCAATACCCCCTCAAGGAGGCTTGCTGTCAGGTGTTGCCAGTGAAGCACTCTGGGGTATTATATGATGTTAAAGAGACTGCACATGAATGCAGGTGCTGCACCCGACACTCCATTTGGATCCACAATCCCATCAAAGCCAGGTCACGCTGAATCCCTTGACCTGGAATCAATTTACAAGCTGTAATAATTAGCCTTTGCCCGCAAGTAGTTGGACCAGCGGTTTTATAAAGGGACTACCCACTGGAAAGGGCACACGAACAGAAATACACTGCCTCCCGCAGTCGGATAAGCTGGCTGCCCCATGCTTCTTTAGTCCAGCACAGGATGGGGGGCGGGGGCGGGGGAGCGGCAGACAAGAGATCCTGAGGGCAACGCAGGGGTACTGCGGAAAGAAAGGGAAATCACCAGGACTACACGCTCTCACAAACACTTTTAATGCGTTTTATTATATAAAATTTAATAACAGGCTCCCACAGCGAGCACTGAATCTCACCACTATGTGAGCACGAGGGAAATCCGATCAGAAGGGGAAAACACGGGAGTTAAGAATGAATAAAACGGTTCACAAGAAAACCAAATAGAAAATCAATTCATCGCACCTTTCTCTGGCTTCAGAAAGCAGCAAGCTCACACACACACACACACGTGCAAAAAAATAATCATAAATTCTCTGCAGAATGAGTTGTGTGCTGGGTATTAAACAGTGTACACTACAATTAACAGATCGTTTTGGAGGTTGTGTGTGGGGGGGGGTGGGGGTGTATTCCCTTGCCGAGATGCCGCCTCACACAATACCAGCCGAACAGACTCCCCGCCGCTCCTCGCAGCCCAAGTGAAAACCTCACCGGCTTAACAAAAGGACAGGCTCATTTAAGTCAAGCTTTACCTTTTGGGCGAGTGGGGGCGGGGGAGGTGCACTCGAGAAACAGGGAGGTTTAAAAACAATTCAAGCCAGGAGAAAAAAAAGTCAGTATTGGTCGTCTATACAAGCCTGCAGCGAGGCAGCCCTGTGGGTCAGTCATTCCTTCGTTGGTATTAATTCACAGTTAGCAACGCCGCCGCCCCCCCCATCCCACTGCCTCAGTACCGTCTGATCATAATCACGGCGACCAGAGAGAGGGAGCGGGAAAGAGAGAGAGAGAGAGAGAGAGGGGGAAAAGAACTCTGGGGGTGAACCGTGTGGGTCTAAAGCACAGCAGATAATTTAACGTTACTTTAAGATCGATAAAAGTACAAAGGGGAGGGCAGGAGGGGAGCTGTCGCCGGGAGCTTCACAGGAAGGCGTCGCACCACTCGCGCAGGCAGGTGTGGCAGTCGTTGCACTGCTTGGAGTTGGCCTGGCACGTGTCCTTCAGCCACTCTTTGAAGAGGTCTTCATTCTTCCTCAGCACCAGGAACTGTCCCAGCACCACGTACGCCTGAGGGATAGAAAGCAAACAGGGCACATCATCGCAACACGAGGCCATGGCAAGAACCCGTTCGTCATGAGGAGTGGCGGCAACAAAAAGAGCACAGGAGGAGGCCATTCTGCCCGCGCCAGTCCAAACAAAAACCTATCCCCCTCATCCCAGTCAAGCCCCTGTTCAACACCTGTAGGATTTGGCGGTAAGCGTTGAGGGTTTCTCCATCTATCACCCTTTCAGGCAGTGAGTTGCAGACCCCCGCACCACCCTTTCATCGAAAAGTTACTCAACTCCTCCCTAATCCTCCTGCTTTATATCCAAGTGTCCCCCATCCCAGTTATTGAGTTATTGGCCTCTGTTATCTCTATCTAGGCCCTGCGCCCCCACCCCCCACTATCATTTTATACGCCTCAATTAAATCTCCCTTCGGCCTCCTCTGTTCCAAAGGGAACAGCTCCAGCCCAACCAACCTTCCCTTGTTGCTCATTCCCTCCACCACCGATGCACAGTAGCAGCAGTGTGTGTACCATGTACAAGACGCACTGCAGGAATTCACCAAGGCTCCTTCGACAGCATCTTCCAAACCCGCGACCTCTACCATCTAGAAGGACAAGGACAGCAGATACATGGGAACACCACCACCTACAAGTTCCCCTCCAAGCCACTCACCATCCTGACTTTGAAATATATTGGCCGTTCCTTCACTGTCACTGGGTCAAAATCCTGGAACTCCCTCCCTTACAGCGCTGTGGATGTACCTACACCACACAGACTGCAGCAGTTCAAGGAAGCGGCTCACCACCATCTTCTCAAGGGGCAATTGGGGATGGGCAATAAATGCTGGGCCTAGGCAGTGACGCCCACATCCCATGAACGAATAAATATAAAAACGTCTACAGCTTTCTTCCTCACAATTTTCATGTCACCTTCACACTTCTTAATCACGAACCCTACATTTAGGTCCAAGTCATCGACATGTGACACAGCCAGGGGCCCAGCAGCAATCCCCTGCAGTTGGGGCAAACACCACAGCTGCATTTAAGTGGGGGAAGCTGGTTGAACACAAGAGCAAGAAAGGAACAGAAGGAGCTTTTTGTCAGTCACCTACCCTGTCAAATCCCTGTTCCTCCAGTCTTTTCCCGAGGGCCTCCCCGATTCCCGCCAGGCACTTCACTGACTTCTCCCCCATGGGCTCAGCCACAAAGTCTCGGTGCTTCTGTGAAGTTGTCATTGTGCTGCTGTGGCGAACAAAATCAGAACAATGTCAGGGTTTAAGAGGGTGAAATCACAAAGACAATTAACACAGGCTTGTATTCCCTTTGAGAAGCGACTTCCCCTACGTTAGTGAGGCTCCAGAGTTAAACCAAGCAGTTTGTCTGTCTGTGTCAGCTTGGATTTCCTGTCCTCAAATCTTTTGAGATAGGGGCTCGAATCCACAAGCTAACCCCGAGGTGGGAGCGCCAGCCACTTAGCCACGGCCAATGGACACACCAGCCGAGTCCTGGGGCCAGCAGATCTCTCCACCTGTGCGTGTGTGTGTTTCTTTTTAAAGAAAACGAATCGGGAACCGCTTCCACCTGGGCAGGGACAAGCTCAGGAATGTGCTGCAGGAAATGGGAGTCTCCTGCCTCGAATAGGCGCAAGGGAGGGGGGGGGGCGGGGGCGGGGGCGGGTGAGGCTCAGGCTAAAGCAAAGGTCAGAAGAGGCTGTGAGCAGGCGGACGACACACAAACCACCCCATCCCCCCCAACCCCTCACCACCCCCCCAACCCCCCACACTCACCACCCCCCCCAACCCCCACACTCACCACCCCCCCCAACCCCCACACTCACCACCCCCCCCCAACCCCCACACTCACCACCCCCCCCCAACCCCCACACTCACCACCCCCCCAACCCCCACACTCACCACCCCCCCCAACCCCCACACTCACCACCCCCCCCCAACCCCCACACTCACCACACCCCCCCCAACACCCACACTCACCACCCCCCCCAACCCCCACACTCACCACCCCCCCCCAACCCCCACACTCACCACACCCCCCCCAACACCCACACTCACCACACCCCCCCCAACACCCCCCCAACTCATCACCACCCCCCACCCTCACCACCACCCCCCCCACCACTCACCACCACCCCCCCCACCACTCACCACCACCCCCCCCACCACTCACCACCACCCCCCCCACCACTCACCACCACCCCCCCCACCACTCACCACTCACCCCCCCTCACCACTCACCCCCCCTCACCACTCACCCCCCCTCACCACTCACCCCCCCTCACCACTCACCCCCCCTCACCACTCACCCCCCCTCACCACTCACTACCCCCCCTCACCACTCACCACCCCCCCCCCAAAACCCTCACCACCCCCCCCCCAAACCCTCACCACCCCCACCAACCCCCCCAAACCCTCACCACCCCCCCCCAAACCCTCACCACCCCCACCAACCCCCCCAAACCCTCACCACCCCCCCATCCCCACCTAGACCCACACATCCACCCCGCCCCTCCCCAGCTATTCGACTGCAGGAGGCAGCACAGTCGCGAAGTGGGGGGGGGGGGGGGAGGGGCTGCCCTCAGCTCCGCACCATCTCCCGCTCTCCTTCACCTCCCAGACCTAGCCCGCGGACCCCGGGTCGGGGTCTCTCTCTCTCTCTCTCTCTCCGCACCTCCTCCTCCTCCTCCCGCCGCTGCCGCCAAAGAAAAGCTTCCGGGTCAGGACTCGCCCCCACCTCCCTCTCCCTTTAAACCCTCCCGGGCGGGCGCTGTCCAGTCCTCAGCCGCTGCTTCACTTTGGTTCCCACCTGGAAATGTAAGGATCCGCGTCCCGTCCCGTCGCCCACAGCCCCGGTGGATTCCCAGCGATTGAAGTCAGCGCCGGATTGCGGCCGCAGGCGGAAGTTGGATGAGGAGGCGGGGGGGAAGGGAGGAGGGGAATACAAAAGAGATGGGGCCGGATGTCCGGTGGGGAAGACGGTCCGGAAGTGGACTGGGGGAAGGGAAGCGAGGACAGAGCAGAGAAGGGAATCGACCGGAAGCGGACGGGGGAAGGAAAGGAGTGGACGGGCCGGAAGTGGGGGAATGGAAGCGAGGCCGGACCGGAAGCCTTCGCGCGGAATAAAAAGGACGTCGGACCGGATGTCCCGCTGAGCGACCATGGAGGCAGCAGAAGCCAGGTGAGTGGTGGTAGCCGGTGTGCGGGCTCTCCTGAATCTGGGGCGGCCCCTTGCACCTGCCCCTGGGGGAGCTTCTGAAATCTTCCACCGGTTTTTAACCCAGGCTCCCTGCCTCAGATCTTCGGCTGTGGAAGCCCTCACCCCATCACTTTGTTCCCTCCTGATTGGACCGTTCCCACAGTCCCCGGGCCCTCGATGGGGGAAATAGAGAGGGGCCTTTTCCTCTGGTGCTGGGGATTAAGACGAGGTCCTCGTCTTGGGTCCCATCATCTTTAACAATTAGGCCGTCTGAGCAGCGAAATCAGGCTGCACTCACTCCCACAAAGGGAGGTTTAAAATTTCATGATCTCTCTTCCCCTCCCCATCCCACAAAGAAAAACACTGGGGTGGGGGTTTGAGTGGGATGATCTGAGTTTATCAATGGAATAGGAATCGGGTATCAGAACCCTAGATGACTCGAGCTGCTGAGGCCAATTTCGGGTGAACATACGAATTAGGAGGAGGCCATTCGGCCTCTCGAGCCTGCTGCACATTCAATAAGATCTTGGTGCATCTGACTGTGACCTCAACTGCGCTCTCCTGTCTACCCCCAGTAACCTTTGATTTGCTTGTTAGTCAAGAATCTATCTACCTCTGCCTTAAAAATATCCAAATCTTAAAAAACTCTGCCTCCACCGCTCTCCAGGGAAGGGAAATCTACAGACTGCCGGGTGGTCCGCAGGAGTCATTGCTGAGACTTTCCTCTCCTCTTCCCCACCCCCCCCCCCAAAACTTCCTGGCAACCCCTCCAGCCTGATACTTTTATCCACTTACTGGATCTCGCTCAAAGCAAGTTCAGTAACTGAAGTAAAAGCAAAATACCGCAGCTGCTGGAAATACCCAGCAGGTCTGGCAGCTCTTCTGTGGAGAGGAACTGAGTTAACGTTTCAAATTGAATGACTTTTCTTCAGAGCTAAAGGAAGGCAGAATTATGATGGATTTTTATAACTGTCAAGAGGGGGTAGGAAGAACATCATCAAGGCCTGGGATAGGGTAGAGGGTGGGAGAGATTAAATGACAAATATGTCATGGAACAAAAATGATAACGGGTGTACTAAAGAAGCAAAGCATTGGTCCAGAGTGAGTGTGAATGATGGAATAACGAACGGCTCTGACTGAAAGCAAAACAAAAACTTGAAAAACAGATTCAGATTGGCACATGGTTTAAAAAAAAATCAAAATGGTGGACAGAATTCATGGCCTGAAATTAAAACTGGAATTGAAACTCTCTTTCCTGCCCCACCCCCCCAGGACCTGCTGACTATTTCCAGCACTTGCTGTTTTTCATTTCAGTTCAATCAATCCTTGACTTCAGGAGTTTTTAATCCTAATAATCTGACTGCTAAATACAGATTGTTAGTGCAGGATCATTAGCCAGTGACTGGGCACTACCTGCACTTATTCCCTTCCCTCCCATCTCCCTAACGTTGAGATCGTCCAAACCTTTGCCAGCCTGTAATGCAAATTCACCCCAAAGTTTGTGCTCGCTGACATATGCTGGCTCCCAGTCTGGCAACTCCTCCGTCTAAAAAAAACTTTCATCCTTGTTTTCAAATCCCTCCATTGCTTCACCCAATCCCTATTTCTGTAACACCCCCCTCCCCCCACCCAGCCCCGCTGGCTTCACAAATTTCGGAGATCTCGGCATCTGGCCTCTGGGGCATCTCTGATTTTTCTGCCATAGTTAAATGGGGTGGAGGGGGGTCTTACAAGAACATAAGAACTAGGAGCAGGAGTAGGCAATTCAGCCCCTCGAGCCTGCCCCACCATTCATTACGATCATGGCTGACCTCATTTTGGCCTCAACTCCAATTTTCCGCCCTCTCCTCATAACCTTTCAACCCGTTACTAATTAAAAATCTGTCTATCTCCTCCTTAAATTTATTCAGCGTCCCTCTGAGGTAATGAATTCCACAGATTCACGACCCTTTGAGAAAAGTAATTTCTCCTCATCTCTGATTTAAATCTACCACCCCTTAGCCTAAAACTATGGCCTTTCGTTCTAGAATGCCCCACAAGGGGAAACATCCGCTCCACGTCTACTTTGTCTATCCCCTTTAGCATCTTATATACCTCAATTAGATCTCCTCTCATCCTTCTCAACTCTAGTCTGGGGTACTAGGTAAATGCAAGTTGCTGATATTACCCTGGCCCAGAGTCTGGCACTGACCTGTATTCACACCTATGTCTCTTCTTGCAGGTTTTTACTGGATTCCTAGCTGAACGTGTTGTCCAGAGCCCAAGATGTCCCAGGCGACAAAGAGGAAACACGTGGTCAAGGAGGTACTGGGAGATTATGAGCCACCTTCAGAGAAGCAACAAATTGTGCGGGTAAGGAGGTACCCAGGCCCCGGCCCAGCTCATCACCGACTCATTGGTAACGTTAGGCACAGGATGCAGCCTTGGCATCCTCACTGACTCTCACTGGGGTACGGGTCCCACACACGCACTGACTCTCACTGGGGTACGGGTCCCACACACACTGACTCTCACTGGGGTACGGGCCCCACACACACTGACTCTCACTGGGGTATGGGTCCCACACACACTGACTCTCACTGGGGTACAGGTCCCACGCACACTGACTCTCACTGGGGTACGGCTCCCACACACACTGACTCTCACTGGGGTACGGGTCCCACACACACTGACTCTCACTGGGGTACGGGCCCCACACACACTGACTCTCACTGGGGTATGGGTCCCACACACACTGACTCTCACTGGGGTACGGGTCCCACACACACTGACTCTCTCTGGGGTACGGGTCCCACACACACTGACTCTCACTGGGGTACGGGACACACACACACTGACTCTCACTGGGGTACGGGTCCCACACACACACTGACTCTCACTTGAGTACGGATCCCACACACACTGACTCTCACTGGAGTATTGGTCCCAGTCACACTGACTCTCACTGGTGTACGGGTTCCACACACACTGACTCTCACTGGAGTATTGGTCCCACACACACCGACTCTCACTGGGGTACGGGTCCCATACACGCTGACTCTCACTGGGGTACGGGTTCCACACACACCGACTCTCACTGGGGTACGGGTCCCACACACACTGACTCTAACTGGAGTATTGGTCCCAGTCACACTGACTCACTGGGGTACGGGTCCCACACACACTGACTCTCACTGGGGTACGGGTCCCACACACACTGACTCTCACTGGGGTACGGGTCCCACACACACTGACTCTCACTGGGGTACGGGTCCCACACACACTGACTCTAACTGGAGTATTGGTCCCAGTCACACTGACTCTCACTGGGGTACGGGTCCCACACACACTGACTGTCACTGGGGTACGGGTCCCACACACACTGACTCTCACTGGGGTACGGGTCCCACACACACCGACTCTCACTGGGGTACGGGTCCCACACACACTGACTCTAACTGGAGTATTGGTCCCAGTCACACTGACTCTCACTGGGGTACCGGTTCTGTGAGTGTAGCCTGTAAGATTTTGGCTGTTACCTTATTTGTACCGAATAGTACATTGCTCATAGTGAGTAAGCAGCAGAATATGTCTATTAACTTACAGGCAGGCGGTCTGTTCAATGGACCTCACACTCTGAGCTTGACCTTCAGTGACTTTAATCCAAGCTGGCAACAGGTCTCTGGGGTGCCTTGACTTTTATACTCGCTCACAATCAAAGCATGTCACCTGACAGAATTCCCCTCCCCTCGCACCATTTTTATGCGCATATTCAGCATATCCATCAAGTAGTGACTGGGCCCTTCCTCATCTGTGCCTTACAAAGACTCTGTGCCTTGCTGCCTGGTAAAACTTGGCTCCTCCCTCTCAGTATTTCCCCCTCAGTCCCATTGCCAGCTTAGTTTCTGTTAATCATCTTGATTCTTATCGCGTTGACCCGTGTTGTAATCTGATCCATTCTATTGTTCTTGCTTGATTTAATCTGCATTGCGGAGAGAGAAACAGAGTTGATGTTTCGAGTTCGACATGACTCTTGCCCCAGAACTGAAGGAAGGCAGAAATGTGATGGGTTCTGAGAGGGTGGGCATAAGAAAAAGGAGCAGGAGTAGGCCATTCAGCCCTCTGACCCCACGCCACTATTTAAAAATTTTTTTATTCATTCATGGGACTGTGGGCTTCGCTGGCTGGGCCCAGCATTTACTGCCCATCCCTAATTGCCCCTTGAGAAGGTGGTGGTGAGCTGCCTTCTTGAGCCGCTGCAGTCCCTGTGGTGTAGGTACACCCACAGTGTTGTTAGGGAGGGAGTTCCAGGATTTTGACCCAGCGACAGTGAAGGAACGGCCGATATATTTCCAAGTCAGGATGGTGAGTGGCTTATAGGGGAACTTGCAGGTGGTGGTGTTCCCACCTATCTGCTGCCCTTGTCCTTCTAGATGGTAGTGGTTGTGGGATTGGAAGGTGCTGCCTAAGGAGACTTGGTGAGTTCCTGATGTGCACCTTGTAGATGGTAAACACTGCTGCTACTGTGTGTCAGTGGTGGAGGGAGTGAATGTTTGTGGATGTGGTGCCAATCAAGCGGAGCTGCTTTGTCCTGGACGGTGTCGAGCTTCTTGAGTGTTGTTAGAGCTGCACTCATGCAGGCAAATGGAGAATATTCCCGTCACATTCCTGACTTGTGCCTTGTAGATGTTGGAAGGCTTTGGGGAGTCAGGAGGTGAGTTACTAATGCAGGATTCCTAGCCTCTGACCTGCTCTTGTAGCCACAGTATTTGTCTGGCTAGTCCAGTTTAGTTTATGGTCAATGGTAACACCCCCAGGATGTTGCTAGTGGGGGGATTCAGCAATGGTAATGCCATTGAATGTCATGGGGCGATGGTTAGATTCTCTCTTGTTGGAAATGGTCATTGCCACTTGTGTGGTGTGAATGTTATTTGCCACTTGTCAGCCCAAGCCTGGATATTGTCCTGGTCTTACTGCATTTGGACATGGACTGCTTCAGTATCTGAGGAGTTGCGAATGGTGCTGAACATTGTGCAATCATCAGTGAACATCCCCACTTCTGACCTTATGATGGAAGGAAGGTCATTGATGAAGCAGCTGAAGATGGTTGGGCTGAGGACACTACTCTGAGGAACTCCTGCAGTGATGTCCTGGAGCTGAGATGATTGACCATCAACAACCACAGCCATCTTCCTTTGTGCTCAGTAATACTCCAACCAGAAGAGAGTTTTCCCCCTGATTCCCATTGACTCCAGTTTTGCTCGGGCTCCTTGATGCCACACTCGGTCAAATGCTGCCTTGATGTCAAGGGCAGTCACTCTCACCTCACCTTGGGAGGTCAGCTCTATTGCCCATGTTTGAACCAAGGCTGTAGTGAGGTTAGGAGCTGAGTGGCCTGACAGAACCCAAACAGGGTGTCAATGAGCAGGTTTTTGCTAAGCAAATGCCACTTAATAGCACTGTTGATGACCCCCTTAGCTTGGCAAGTTCTGGAGCACAAGCCGTCAGTACTATTGGCGGAATATTGTCAGGGCCCATAGTCTTTGCCGTATCCAGTGCCTTCATCCATTTCTTGATGTCACGTGGAGTGAATTGAATTGGCTGAAGACTGGCATCTGTGATGTTGGGGACCTCTGGAGAAGGCTGAGATGGATCATCCACTCAACACTTCTGGCTGAAGATTGTAGCAAATGCTTCAGCCTTACCTTTTGCACTGATGTGCTGGGCTCCCCCCCATCGTTGAGGATGGGGATATTTGTGGAGCCTCCTCCTCCAGTGAGTTGTTTAATTGTCCACCACCATTCACGGCTGGATGTGGCAGGACTGCAGAGCTTAGATCTGACCCATTGGTTGTGGGATTGCTTAGCTCTGTCTGTCACTTGCTGCTTATGCTGTTTGGCACGCAAGTAGTCCTGTGTTGTAGCTTCATCAGTTTGACAGCTCATTTTTAGGTATGCCTGGTGCTGCTCCTGGCATGCCCTCCTGCACTCTTCATTGAACCAGGGTTGGTCCCCTGGCTTGATGGTAATGGCAGAGTGGGGGCTATGCTGGGCCATGAGGTTACAGATTGTGTTTGAGTACAATTCTGCTGCTGCAGATGGCCCACAGCGCCTCATGGTTGCCCAGTCTTGAGTTGCTAGATCTGTTTGAAATCTATCCCATTTAGAATGGTGGTAGGGCAACGCAATACGATGAAGGGTATCCTCGATGTGAAGCTGGGACATTGTCTCCACAACGACTGTGCGGTGGTCACTCCTACCAATACTGTCATGGACAGATGCAGGCAGGTTGGTGAGGTTCCTCTACCACCTGCCGCAGACCCAATCTAACAGCTATGTCCTTTAGGACTTGGCCAGTAGTGGTGCTACCGAGCCACTCTTGGTGATGGACATTGAAGTCCCCCACCCAGGGGTACATTCTGCACCCTTGCCACCCTCAGTGCTTCCTCCAAGTGGTGTTCAACATGGAGAAGCACTGATTCATCAGCTGAGGGAGGGCGGTACGTGGTAATCAGCTGGAGGTTTCCTTGCCCATGTTTGACCTGATGCCACGAGACTTTCTGGAGGACTCCCGGGGCAACTCCCTCCCGACTGTGCCGCCACCTCTGCTGAGTCTGTCCTGTTGGTGGGACAGGATGTCGTGAGGCAGCTCTCCCACTAGCCCCCAGATGTAAGGAGGACTCTGCAGGGTTGACGAGGGCTGAGTTTGCTGTTATCATTTCCTTGGTCGATGCTGGGTGATCCGTCCGGTTTCATTTCGTTTTTGAGACTTTGTAGCCATTACATTGCTTGGTCTGGAGTCACATGTAGACCAGATTTAGTGAACCCACAATAGATTTTTAATTCCAGATTTCTGTTGAATTCCACCATCTTCCGTGGCGGGATTTGAACCTGGATCCCCAGAGCATTGCCCTGAGTGTCTGGATTACTAGCGACAGTACCACTATGCCATTGCCTCCCCAGTGTGTTGTGACCACAGCCAGTGTTAATTGCTGCACAAACCAAATCCCAGAGGGAAACTTGGCTTACAGGCCAGACCTTGTTTTTTTTGTATTCTGAAAACAAGAAGATGATGTACTGATCTTGGCAGTAAGAGATCCAGTAACACTTCTGGAACTTTAATTTACAAAAATAAAATAAAACTTAAGCACATAAGATTACGGTTACACAATTAAGGTTAGTCGTTCAAAAAAAACCTCTACTTGGTCAAACCCACTAATACACACCGGCCAGGCAGCACTCCCTTATTGATGTTAACTATAAAAGAAATCCAGTAACATTACACAAGGCAAACTGCTGTAGCTTCAATAAAGGCCTACCGCATGACCTCTACCCTCTTCCACTCTGCAGTGGAAACCACTTCAGAATAAAACTGCTTGTTGCAGCCCAAGACTTTTCTGGCTTGACTGGATGGTTGATTCAAACTGCCCTTCCTCCCAGCCCAGAGCTAATAGCTCCCAGCTCAGCTCCAGCTTTCTTTAGCTAAGCCCGCCTCAGTAACTCTAAAATACTGTTTTTTTTCCCCCTTTCATCTCCAGTTCTCACACCTCTTTGAAATTCAAATCCTTCCCAATATTAAAATCTTTTATGTCTATCTTGTCTTTGCTTTCGGGTCAATAAAATATATCCCCACTACTATTTACCTATGGAACCCCTGCAAGATGCAAACATGTTTCTTGTTGCCTCCGACTCCCTTTTGATACTCAAACAAACTCTCAACTTATCTAAAAATGCAAATGTTAGTTCTAACCTATTTACTTGTGCCTCAAACTTAACACCTCTATCCTTTTCATGTTTCAAAACCACCCCCCCCCCGCCCCCGACAATCTGACTCCTATCAATCTCTTGCCCAGCTTATTTAAATCATAGACACGCGCACACACACCCTTCTTTACAAAATGACACAATATTCCCCAAAATATTAAAAAATAACCTCCGTGCTCACAAATGAGATCATGGCAGACCTTGTACTTCAACACCATTTTCCTACGCTTTCCTCATATCCCTCGATGTTTTTATTACGTAGAAATCTATCGATCTCGGTCTTGAACATACTCGATGACTGAGCCTCCACAGCCCTCTGGGGCAGAGAATTCCAAAGATTCACCGCCCTCATAGTGAAGAAATTCCTCCTCCATCTCAGTCCCAAATGGCCTACCCCTCATTCTGAGACTGTATCCCCTGGTTTTAGATCCCCCAGCCAGGAGAAACGTCCCTCCTGACGAGCCCTGTAGGAATTTTGTACGTTTAAATGAGATCATCTCTCATTCTTCGAAACTCCAGAGAATAAAGGTCCAGTCTATTTAATCATTCCTCATAGGACAATCCCTCCGTCCCAAGAATTAATTGGGTGAACCTTTGTTGCACTCCCTCTATGGCAAGTATATCTTTCCTTAGGTAAAGAGAACGGCACACAATACTCCAAGTGTGGTCTCACCAAGGATCTTTATAATTGCACTAAGACATCTTTACTCCTATACTCAAATCCTGTTGTAATGAAGGCCAATGTACCACTTGTATTAATTGCTTGCTGTAACTGCATGTTAGCTTTCAGTGACCCATGAGCAAGGACATCCAGATCCCTTTGAAGTTCAACGCTTGCCAGCCTCTCACCATTTAGGAAATACTCTGTGTTTCCGTTTTTCCTACCAAAGTGGATAAGCTCTCATTTCTCCACATTGTATTCCGTCTGCCAAATTTTTGCCCACCCGCTTAGCCTCTCCAAATCCCCTCGAAGTGTCTCTGCACCCTCCTGACAACTCTCACTCCCACCTAGTTTTTGTGTCATCTGCAAACTTGGAAATACTACGTTTAATCCCCCACATCCAAATCATTGCTATAGATTGTGAATAGCTGGGGCCCAAGCACTGATGGTTGCGGTACCCCACTAGTCACAGCCTGAGAATGACCCATTTATTCCTACTCTCTGTTTTCTGTCCGTTAACCAGTTCTCAGTCTGTGCCAGTGTCTCCAGCCCAGAGCAGATGTGCCGAGCACTGGCACTGGGTGGGCAACATAACCACCTGGACTTGCGCCCTTGACTGCAGAAAATAGTATCTGTCCCCCTGACTATACTGTCTCCCATCACTACCACACTCCTCTTCACGCCCTACACTTGAATGGTACCCTTCACCATGGTGCCATGGTCAGTCCACTCATCCACATAGGTAGCAAGCACCTCATACCTGTTGGACAAAGTCAGGGGCTGAAGCTCCTCCATCACTACATGCTGGTCCCCCTTACCTGCCTGACTCGCAGTCACATCCTCCTGTCCCTGACCATTGACCAACTCTTTAGGTTCTGAAGGTCCCACACACACTGGGGTATAGGTGCCACACACACCGACTTTCACTGGGGTACGGCTACCACACTTGCTGACTCTCACTGGGGTATGGGTCCCACACACCGACTTTCACTGGAGTATGGGTCTCACACACCGACTCTCACTGGGGTACAGCTCCCACACACTGACTCTCGCTGGGGTACGGGTCCCACACACACTGACTCTCACTGGGGTACGGGTCCCACACACACTGACTCTCACTGGGGTACGGGTCCCACACACACTGACTCTCACTGGGGTACGCGTCCCACACACACTGACTCTCACTGGGGTACGGGTCCCACACACACTGACTCTCACTGGGGTACGCGTCCCACACACACTGACTCTCACTGGGGTATGGGTCGTACACACACTGAACCTCACTGGGGTGTGGGTCCCAAAGATCCTGGACGCTCTCCTGTGACCTTCGACATTGAATTTCAGAAGACTATTTGGCTGCAAAAGTCATCACAGCAAAGCAGAACGCCGTATAAACATATGAATTAGGAGCAGGAGTAGGCCACTCAGCCTCTCAAGCCTGCTCCACTATTCAATAAGATCATGGCTCATCTGACTGTAACCTCAACTCCACATTCTCACCTACTTCTGATAACCTTTCACCCTCTTATTTATCAAGAGCCTATCCAGCTCTGCCTTAAAAATATTCAGAGACCCTACTCCCACTGCCTTTTGAGGAAGAGCTCCAAAGACTCACTACCCTCTGAGTGGAAACATCTCTCCTCATCTCTGCCTTAAATGAGCGACCGCTTATTTTAAGCACCTTTTCAGGTGTCAGTGGGCAGTGCTCAAGAGCTGATTTTATTTTTGCCTGTTTGCTTCAGAGTTGTGCTGGTTCAATCCGGTTTCTGAACTGCTTGCACGTTCACAGAATCTCACAGTGCAGAAGAGGCCCTTCGGCCCATCGAGTCTGCACCGACACGTGAGAAACACCTGACCTACCTACCTAATCCCATTTACCAGCACTTGGCCCATAGCCTTGAAGGTTATGAAGTGCCAAGTGCTCATCCAGGTACTTTTTAAAGGAAGTGAGACAACCCGCCTCCACCACCCTCCCAGGCAGTGCATTCCAGACCGTCACCGCCCTCTGGGTAAAAAGGTTTTTCCTCACACACCCCCCTAAACCTCCTGCCCCTCACCTTGAACTCTGTCCCCTCGTGACTGACTGTTCAACTAAAAGGAACAGCTGCTCCCTATTCACCCTGTCCATGCCCCTCATAATCTTGTACACCTCGATCAGGTCGCCCCCTCAGTCTTCTCTGCTCCAACGAAAACAACCCAAATCTGTCCAGCCTCTCTTCATAACTTAAATGTTTCATCCCAGGCAACATCCTGGTGAATCTCCTCTGCACCCTCTCCAGTGCAATCACATCCTTCCTATAATGTGGCGACTAGAACTGCACACAGTACTCCAGCTGTGGCCTCACCAAGGTTCTATACAACTCCAACATGACGTTCTGGAGGTTAGACAGTGTTGCTTGGACAGGATAGATGATGACAGGTCAGTGCGGACCACACTCTTGTCCCTGGTGGAGCAGGACTGGATGTGTTCCAGGACTGGACTGCCTCTGCCTTAGTAACACTGTCAGCATTAAGCGATGGAGCAGAGATACATTAAGAGTTCTAAATGTTTGTGGTTAAAAACAATCACTTGGTAGTACAAAACTTGAATATTGTTAAAGCCCAAACTTTTTATTTTGCACTCGTCAGGACAAACACAAGAATATCAAATTTCAGACAACAACAATTTATATTATAGGAGAAGTTTGGGGAGACTATAGTTCCCTGTTGCTTTCTCCATGGCAACGCCTCGGCCAATCAGAGATAACTTGCTAGCCAATCAGAGATAACTTGCTAGCCAATCAGAGATAACTTGCTAGCCAATCAGAGATAACTTGCTAGCCAATCAGCAGTACTCCTTTCTCCTGTGTATAAATTATTATGATTGTTTAAAATTTGGCGTTCTTGCATTTGTCCTGATGAGTGCAAGACGAAAAGCTTCGGCAACATGCCCCCCTCTTTACAGCACTGTTCAAGTTATTGTAGCACCCTGGTGCCAAGTACTGTGGGAGTGCTGCGTTGTCGGAGGAGCCATCTGTTTGGTGAGACTCGTGTGCCCTCTCAAGATTTCTGTCGCATCGTTTCCCGCAGGTGGTCGGATCGCCAGGAAACAACCTTCACGAAGTGGAAACTGCACAGGGAGAGCGGTTCCTCGCCAGCATGCCCACCAAATTTCGCAAGAACATCTGGATCAAGCGGGGTACGGGCGTGTCTGAACACGGGGCGTCCATTGTATAGCTGCCGCCTCGCGCCAGTCCGCTAACTCATTGTGTCGCGCAGTGTCCGCAACTTCCGGCAGCACGCAGCTGGCTGGCAGGGTTTGGGGTGGAGTGGGGGAGGGGGGGTCAGGGGTGTCATCGTTGTTGGGGTGAGGCTCCTTTTAAACTGAGACAGCAAGGCGAGAGTGCGCCAGAACAACTGCGCATAATCTGGGCGACTGGCTGATCTCTGGGTGGGACATTAGGGACAGTCGGGCTAATTTCTGTGTTCTTGCTGTCAATATCAGAACCTGGGGGAGGGGAATTTAACTCGGGAGAGGCCGGGGCAATGAAGCCCTAAGCTCTCCTGCTCCCTGCGAACTGAGGGCTAAAGGCTGTGTTTATGCTGCAGCGTTAGGGGGAGCACTTCCTGCACATGTTCAGTGTCAGTTGCTGCATTAAAATGAACAAGTTGGCTTGACACAGACTAACGATAAAGTTCAAATTACCCATTTTTTGACTCTGTGCAGTCCTTGCTCAATTGCAAGTTCTTATATCCACTTTATCAATCACTATTCAACAGTTCCCTCTAAAATATGCCTCCAGTGATTCAATGAATGCTGCAGAAACATAATCGGGAAATTTCAGTAAATGAAATTCCCCACTTCCAATGAGATCCAAGCCTTTGGAGAATTGATCGTAATAATTTTCGGTCAAAGTTAATAAAGTATTTTTGGAATAGAATACTTAAGAAATTTAGTACCTCGGGTAAGATTCACAGCAGTGTCCTTGGGATTAAGTGTTGACTATCATCCGACTGAGCTACCTGGGCTGTGAGGGGGGTTCCCAGTACAAAGCCTTAAAGGTCCGGGGGAAATATAGCATTTAAATAAAGTAGTTTATTTTTTTGGTCGGATTTATAATGGATTGTGGCACATTAATGGGAGTTTTGTGTGGGGCTTTTGGTCCGCTCTGTAGTAATTCTAATATAGAAGGATTCCATCCTGCCAGACTCCCAGTCAGTAGCAGCAGTTAATGCCAACAAAACCGCCGATGTTCTGCGTGTGCTTTTTCCCCCCCATTCAGGTGACTTTCTGATCGTGGACCCCATCAAAGAAGGGGACAAGGTGAAGGCAGAAATTAACTCCATCCTGTACAAGGAGCACATCAAGCAGCTCAGGAAAGAAGGACTGTGGTAAGATACCATTTGAGGATTGAGGAAAGGGTACATTCACATCAGTGTTTTGGCAGCCCTTCACTAAGGTTACCGGATGGTAATAATTGCGGCTTCTCCCAGACAGGTCTCCAGATCCAGACGATAACCCTCCCCCCCCACCCCCCAACCAATTGAAGGGACACTGCGATTCCTGGCTTTCAGAAGTCGGCCGTGGTTCGGTGCATAGTACTCTTGTGCCCCTCCAACAGTGCAGCACTCCCTCAGTACGGCCCCTGCTACAGGGAGTGGCGTGCCGTTGGAGGGTCAGCGCTGAGGGAGCGGCGCGCCGTCGGAGGGTCAGCGCTGAGGGAGCGGCGCGCCGTCGGAGGGTCAGCGCTGAGGGAGCGGCGCGCCGTCGGAGGGTCAGCGCTGAGGGAGCGGCGCGCCGTCGGAGGGTCAGCGCTGAGGGAGCGGCGCGCCGTCGGAGGGTCAGCGCTGAGGGAGCGGCGCGCCGTCGGAGGGTCAGCGCTGAGGGAGCGGCGCACCGTCGGAGGGTCAGCGCTGAGGGAGCGGCGCTCTGTCGGAGGGTCGGCGCTCCGTCGGAGGGTCGGCGCTGAGGGAGCGGCGCTCCGTCGGAGGGTCGGCGCTGAGGGAGCGGCGCTCCGTCGGAGGGTCAGCGCTGAGGGAGCGGCGCTCCGTCGGAGGGTCAGCGCTGAGGGAGTGGCGTGCCGTCGGAGGGTCAGTGCTGAGGGAGCGGCGCGCCGTCGGAGGGTCAGTGCTGTAGGAGGGTTGGCGCTGTCTTTCAGATGAGACGTTAAATCAAGGCCCCATCTAGCGTCTCAAGTGAAAGATCCCACAGCCACTTTTGGAAGGAGCGGGGTTGCGGGGGAAGGAGACGTGTTCTCCCCGGTGTCTTGGGGCCAATGTTTATCCCTCAGCCAAGGTGATTAAAAATGATCTGGTTGTTTTCATATTGTTGTTTGTGGGAGCTTGCTGTGCATGAATTGGCTGCTGCATTTCCTACATCACAACAGTGACCACACTTAAACAAACTCCATTGGCTTTGAAACACTCTGTGACATCCTGAGGATGTAGAAGGTGCTATAGAAATGCAAGCTTTCCTTTTTAGCTTTTTGGGGGCTGGGGGGGGGGTGGCGGGCGGTAGCTGTGGCGGGGGTTACAAGAGGATGGATCATACCGGCTTAAAGTCATGGCTGGGCGTGAGGCAGTGGGAGGGCAAATGAAAGGGGGATGCTGGGCAATGAGGGAAAGGAAATGGGCGGCAGTGAGGATAATTGTTAGTCTGTGCAGACCCTGCCTCTGACGCATATTCCTTCCTGTCCCCCCCCCCTCCCCTCAAGGCCTGCCAGCTTCTCAGACCCAGTGACGGAGAGCACTGTGAGGTGAGTGTCATCGTCTCAAACTGTGCCAACATGGCCCATCTTCAGGGTGAGGCACTCAATGCCCACTGTCTATCTCTCTCTCTCTCTGCCTAGAACAGGCACCGTCTGTAAAAAGCCTATGTTCCTTCACGCAGGTGCGTGTCTGTCTGTGTATCCAGCTCCCTGGGAGAGGTCACATTGTGAAACATGACTCCGGCCCCCTCACTCGGCTCAGCTCTTTCCCGATCTTTGTGTATTGGGCAGGGACTCCGTACTCAGTCGGCAGTGACTTAGTACTCAGTGGACAGAAAGCACTCGTTTCCAGTGGTCCTCAGCCCTGTCTCAGCTCATCTGCTGCTGAAGCCCTCGTATGCGTTTGTTACCTCTAGACTCGACTACTCCGATGCACTCCCAGCTGGTCTGCCACACTCCACCCTCCATAAACCTCAGTTTATCCAAAACTCTGCTGCCTGTGTCTTAACCCTCACCGAGTCCCATTCCCATATCACCCCCTGTTCTCGCTGACCTACATTGGCTCTCAGTTGAGTGTGACGTGTTGATTTTAAAATTCTCATTCTTGTAAGAGCCTCGCTTTTATTTCAGTATCCTCCTCCAGCCTCTCTTTTATCTGACACCTCCTCCCACCTTACAACCCTCCCTATCTCTATATCCTCCTTGTTGTGGCAGGCGGATGGTAAATGCCAAGCTGCCCAAATCCCAGAGGCAAACTTGAAGCAGCTGCCACAACTATTGTACTTATTTTGAGATGCAGTCTTTGAATTCGGTATAAGGCAGCCACCGAGTCTTATAGGTTTCTTACCAAACTAAATTAAACCTTTATTAATAGAAGAAATGATTTTGAGCACATACATAGATCTACAAATTACTACTATGATAACTTCTAAATCCCTTAATTAACCTAAACCCCAGTTACACCTTCGTTAAGGCAATAGTGAGACACATAGCTTTTAAATGACCCAGTCAAAGTAACACACAATACCCTGAGCAGTCGAATTCAAAGTGAGTTTTTCTCAGCTTCAGTTCCTTGTAGACAGCAGCTTGAGGCTTAGATGCTGGACGCTTTTCACGTTTGTGTTAGATCTTAGAATGCCTGCCCTTACACACAGCCTTCACTCCTTTATACATATTTTCCCATTTAAATGCAAATTCCCATTGTTTCACTATGCCTTTGGACTTTACCTCTCTAATAATAAAATTATAACATAATAATAGTACCAATTTTACCAGTAATCTTTGGGAAAAATAAACACTGTTTAACTTCTCCTGGCTAGGTGTAACATTTAACCCGCTCTTTTTGAATTCAAGCTAATCTGTTTCACTTAAAAATGCAAACGTTCCCTTTAGACCTTACATTCAAAAACTTCCTCCATGTTTACCTACTTAACATTTCAAACCTAGCTTATCTTATACATCAAAGCCTTCAGACCAGCTGCTTTTAATTCAATTAAGTCCCACACACGCACTCACACAGGCCCCACTTTAATATACTTTACAATAAATGTCAATAACATGAAAATTATGTCCTCCTGACATCCCCCTCCTCCTTTAAAAAAAAAATAACTGTCATAATTTAAAAAGACTGCTTCATTTTTCTGAACCCATCTTTTACTACTGCCTATACTTATTACACTATTACATTACCAGATGCATGCATTATCATAATATATATACAAATCCTTGGTATCATTCCAGTCCAGTGTCCAGGTTTTAAGTGTCCAATTTTCCCTTTAAGCTTCAAACCCTTGACAATGCATCTGTGATCAGATTTTCACAGCCCACCATGTGACTCCAGAACTGAACTGAGTAGAAATAGGAAAGGGGTGAAATATAAGCTGGTTTAAGGGGGGGGGTGGGGGGAGAAGTGGGGGTGGTTGTTGGGACAAGCAAGCAGTGATAGGAGGAGATAACCAATAATTTCCATTTTTTCCAATAATTTATATAGATTTTTCTTTTCCCACCTATTTCCATTATTTTTAAATATATTCCACCCATGGTTTATTTCACCCCACCCCCACGAGAGCTATCTGTACCTTGCTTGTCCTGCTCTCCACTCTTAATTAGCACATTCTTTTAGATAATATCACCACCTTCAACACCTCTTTGTTTTTTTGTCTGTGACATCTTTTGGTTATCTCCTCCTATCACTGCTTGCTTGTCCCAACAACCCCCTTCCACCCCCCCCTTAAACCAGCTTATATTTCACCCCTTTCCTATTTCTACTTAGTTCTGTTGAAGGGTCATGAGGACTCGAAACGTCAACTGTGCTCCTCTCCGCCGATGCTGCCAGACCTGCTGAGTTTTTCCAGGTATTTCTGTTTTTGTTTTGGATTTCCAGCATCCGCAGTTTTTTGTTTTTAATCTCATAGCACTAAGTTTTACCAGTAATCCTTGGGAAAAATAAATAAACACACTATTTCAAACTACTTCTGCTGGCTTGATATACATTACACCCCTTCCTTTGAATTCAAGCCATTATAGTTTGTTTAAAAATGCAAATGTTCCTTTGACAGTTCACATTCTAAAACTTCCCCAAGTTTACCTAATTAACATTTCAAACCTAACTTCTCCTCTTACATCAAAGCACCAGACTCGCTGCCTCTTAATTCAATTAAGTCTCACAGACACGGACTCTATTTTACAATAAATTCCAATAACGTTATGGACATTATTATATCTCCCTAACATGCTCTACAGAATTTGACTACATCCCTATGCAATCCAGCCCAATAAAAATGTTTTTGTATTTTTGTCTGTCTTTCTAATTCCTAATGTCCCTCCATTGGAATCTCAAGAGCTGTCCTCAGAATCTCATCTCTATATCCAAATGGTATTACAATCTGATGCACCTCCCTCCGGCTTTCATTTGCTGAAGCATGATAAGTCCTCCATTTTCTCATTAAAATATTACCCTTAAGGTAATAACATTCTGGAATATATTTTGCCTCTGTTTCTGAATAAGCTGTCTGATATAACTGTCTTATTTGCAAATCCTTTTTCTGTAGCTCCGCTAACTGCCTTGAGTTAAACACTTCAGCTGCATTCAACCTTATTCAAACACACTGTCAGCTAATTGGATTTTCACACCTCTCTGCCTTTGAACTTCCTGTTCTTGTTTCAACCTATGAGCCTGTGAGCTTGTTATCCCACAATCTGGAAACAATCCAGGATGCTCTTTCTGTAACACTTCTATTGAAAACACTTCTACAGGCTGCTCAACTACCACAGACATCACCCACATTGTGATCTAGTTATATCATTACCCAAAATAAATTGAACCTCTGCAATGGGCAATTTTCCCATTACTCCAACAATCACCTCACCTGTTTTCCCACTTACTCTTTAATTTTACCTTCCACAGTGGAATAGGTTTAGCATCTCCATGAACCCCACTTACTATAACCTGTTCCTGCAACACTCCCTCTGAACAACAAATGTCACTATCCCACAACATTAAGGATTGACTAGCCCCTGTGTCTCTTAAAATTTTAACATCTTTACCTACTCCACCTTGTACATGTGGAAAGACTTCCCCTTCACACACACAATCTTTAAACGTTTCTGCAACCTACTCCACAGAATTTTCTTGGGTAAACTGTGAAACGCATTCCCACTTCTTTACCGATCACTGATCCTTCCTGTTTTACCTGTACACAAACCGCTAGTTTTTCCTGTGCCTGAACCTCAGAACCCACAGTACTTATACTTCCAGAACTTTTCTGCACCCCAATAATTCCAACTGATTTTCCCTGCAATTTCTAACACACTTTGTGTGTCTTAACTTTATTACAATGAAAACACTTCAATTTTCGAATGTCACTTCTACCCTCAGCACCTTCCTTCCTTATTCTGAAAAAAAAACTTGCTGGGAATTTCCACCTACTCCTCTTCCCTGACTACCCACCTTCCTACTTTCTATCCTTCTCTGATTTAAAAGGGTGGCAAGAATAAGGTTTAGCTCTATAAACTAACTCATTTACCTCTGCTGCTCGTCTTACCGTTTGAACCCTCTGTTCCTCCACGAGTTCTCACTACTGAAGGAATCGAATCTTTAAATTCTTCCAGAAGAATGACCTCTCTAAGAGCTACGTATGTCACCTCTACCTTTAATGCCCGTATCCACCGGTCAAAATTACTTTGTTTTATTCTTCCAAACTTGATACAAGTTTGCCCAGGCTGTTTTCTCTCATTCCTAAACTTCTGCTAGTACGTCTCAGGAACCAACTCGTATGCACTCAAAATAGCCTTTTTTTACCACATCATTCACCGATATTTCTTCTGACAGTGAAGCGTAAACCTCATGCGCTCTACCCACCAACCTGGGATCGTAACAACAATGCCCAGTTTTCTTTCCTGTGGCCATTTCATCTGTTTAGCTATCTTCTCAAATGAAATAAAGAATGCTTCAACATCTCCCTTTCCTTAAACTTTGGAAGAGCTTGTACAAATTTTAGCATCTCCCCACTAGGTTTCAGGTTAAAGGTTTTTTTCATCATCAGAACTTTCCTCAGAATCTGAGATCTCTTTTTTTTAGCTTCCAGCCTTTTAAGTTAGTATTCCCTTTCTCGTTCCTTCTCTTTTTCCCTCGCCTCTTTCTTTATCCCTCTCCCGTGCCCGGAATTCCAGTTCCAGCTTCTTTCTTTCTCCTGCCTTTCTACTTGCTCCCTTTGAAACGTCCTTTCTTTTTCTGCTGCCTCTAGTTCCATTTTTTTTTTCATTTCCTTTGCTTGTTCTCCGTTTCTAACTGAAGTCTCATTACCTCCAGCTGCGGCTCACTCATGTCAGGTAGCACTTCCACCTTTACAACAAAGAGAACAAAGAAAAGTACAGCACAGGAACAGGCCCTTCAGCCCTCCAAGCCTGCGCCGATCATATTGCCCGTCAACTAAAACATTTTGCACTTCCGGGGTCCGTATCCCTCTATTCCCATCCTATTCATTGTATTTGTCAAGCCGCCTCTTAAACACCACTATTGTACCTGCTTCCACCACCTCCTCTGGCAGCGAATTCCAGACACTCACTACCCTCTGTGTAAAAAAACTTGCCCCGCACATCTCCTCTATAGTTTTCTCCTCTCACCTTAAATCTATGTCCCCTAGTAATTGACTCTTCCACCCTGGGAAAAAGCTTCTGACTATCTACCCTGTCCATGCCACTCATAATTTTGTAAACTTCTATCAAGTCGTCCCTCAATCTCCGTCGCTCTAGTGAGAACAATCCGAGTTTCTCCAACCTCTCCTCATAGCTAATAACCTCCAGACCAGGCAGCATCCTGGTAAACCTCCTCTGCACCCTCTCCAACGCCTCCATATCCTTCTGGTAATTTGGCGACCAGAATTGCATGCAGTATTCCAAGTGTGGCCTAACCAAGGTTCTATACAGCTGCAGCATGTCTTCCCAGCTTTTATACTCAATACCCCTGCCAATGAGGGCAAGCATGCCATATGCCTTCCTGACTACCTTATCCACCTGCATTGCCACTTTCAGTGACCTGTGGACCTGTACACCCAGATCCCTCTGCCTGTCGATGCACTTAAGGGTTCTGCCATTTACTGTATAATTCCTGCCTGTATTAGACCTTCCAAAATGCATTGCCTCGCATTTGTCCAGATTAAACTCCATCTGCCATTTCTCCGCCCAAGTCTCCAACCGATCTAAATCCCGTTATATCCTTTGACAATCCTCTTCACTATCTGCAACTCCTCCAACCTTAGTGTCGTCTGCAAACTTACTAATTAGCCCAGTTACATTTTCCTCCAAATCATTTATGTATACTACAAACAGCAAAGGTCCCAGCACTGATCCCTGCGGAACTCCACTAGTCACAGCCCTCCATTCAGAAAAGCACCCTTCCACTGCTACCCTCTGTCTTCTATGATCAAGCAAATTCTGTTTCCATCTTGCCAGCTCACCTCTGATCCCGTGCGACTTTACCTTCTGTACCAGTCTGCCATGAGGGACCTTGTCAAAGGCCTTACTGAAATCCATGTATATAACATCCACTGCCCTTCCATCGTCGATCATCTTTGTCACTTCCTCGAAAAACTCGATCAAGTTAGTGAGACACGACCTCCCCTTCACAAAACATGCTGCCTCTTACTAATACACCCATTTGCTTCCAAATGGTAGTAAATCCTGTCACACAGAATCTTCTCCAATAATTTCCCTACCACTGACATAAGGCTCACCGGCCTGTAATTTCCTGGATTATCCCTGCTACCCTTCTTAAACAATGGAACAACATTGGCCATTCTCCAGTCCTCTGGGACCTCACCCGTAGCCAGTGAGGGTACAAAGATTTCTATCAAGGCCCCAGCAATCTCCTCTCTTGCCTCCTTCAGTACTCTGGGGTAGATCCCATCTGGCCCTGGGGACTTATCCATCTTAATATTCTTCAAGACGCCTAACACCTCTTTTTTGATCTCAACATGATCCAGGCTATCTACACACTCTTCCCTAGACAAATCGACCGCTAAGTCCTTCTCTTTGGTGAATACTGATGAGAAGTATTCATTCCGTATCTCTCCCATTTCTTCTGGCTCCACACACATTCCCACCTCTGTCCCTGAGTGGGCCTACCCTTTCCCTGGCTACCCTCTTGCTTTTTACATATGTATAAAAGGCCTTGGGATTTTCCTTAATCCTGGTTGCCAGTGACTTTTCATGACCTCTTTTAGCCCTCCTGACTCCTTGCTTAAGTTTCTTCCTACTTTCTTTATATTCTCCACGGGCTTCATCTGTTCCCAGCCTTCTAGCCTTTACAAATGCTTCCCTTTTCTTTTTGACTAATCTCACAATATCCTTCGTTATCCAAGGTTCCTGAAACTTGCCATGCTTATCCTTCATCCTAGCAGGAACATGCCGGTCCTGAATTCTTATCAACTGACGTTTGAAAGCCCCCCACATGTCAGTTGTTGATTTGCTCTCAAACATCCGCCTCCAGTCTAGATTCCTCAGTTCCTGCCTAATATTGTTATAATTAGCCTTCCCCCAATTAAGCACCTTAACCCGAGGACTCCTGTTATCCTTATCCACCAGTACTTTGAAACTTATTGAATTATGGTCACTTTTCCCGAAATGCTCCCCTACTGAAACTTCGACCACCTGGCCGGGTTCATTCCCTAATACCAGGTCCAGTATTGCCCCTTCCCTAGTTGGACTATCTACATATTGTCTCAGGAAGCCCTCCTGGATGCTCCTTACAAATTCTGCACTATCCAAACCCGTAGCACTAAGTGATTCCCAGTCAATATAGGGAAAGTTAAAATCACCCACCACAACAACCCTATTGCTTTTACATCTTTCCAAAATCTGCCTACATAACTGTTCCTCAATCACCCGCCGGCAATTGGGAGGCCTATAGTAAACCCCCAACATTGTGACTGCACCCTTCCTATTCCGGAGCTCTACCCATATTGCCTCGCTGCATGAGCCCACCGAGGTGTCCTCCTGTCGTACAGCTGTGATATTCCCCTTAACCAGCAGTGCAACTTCCCCACCTCTTCTACATCCCTCTCTATCCTGCCTGAAACATCTAAATCCTGGAACGTTTATCTGCCAATCCTGTCCATCCTTCAACCAAGTCTCTGTAATAGCAATAACATCATAGTCCCAAGTACTAATCCAAGCTCTAAGCTCATCTGCCTTGCCTGTTATAGTTCTCGCATTGAAACAAATGCATTTCAGACCCCCAGTCCCACTGTGTTCAGTAATTTCTCCCTGCCTGCCTTTCCTCTTAGTCCTACTGGCCATATTCACTGGTTCCCAGTCATTTATTTCACCTTCTGACCTATTGCTCTGGTTCCCACCCCCCTGCCATACTAGTTTAAACCTTCCTGAGTGACACTAGCAAACCTCATAGCCAGGATATTGGTGCCCCTCCAGTTTAGATGCAACCCGTCCTTCTTGTACAGGCCCCACCTACCCCGGAAGAGGTCCCACTGATCCAGATATCGGAAACCCTCCCTCCTACACCATCTGTTCAGCCACGTGTTCAGCTGCACTATCTTCCTATTTCTAGCCTCACTGGCATGTGGCACAGGGAGTAATCCTGAGATTACAACCCTAGAGGTCCTGTTTTTTAACTTTCTGCCTAACTCCCTGAACACCCGCTGCAGGACCTCGTCATTCTTCCTGCCTGTGTCGTTAGTACCAATGTGTACCACGACCTCTGGCTGTTCTCCCTCCCCCTTCAGAATGTCCCGTACCCGATCAGAGACATCCTGGACCCTGGCACCAGGGAGGCAACATACCATCTTGGTGTCCCTTTCACGACCACAGAAGCGCCTATCTGAGCCCCTGACCATAGAGTCCCCTATGACAATTGCTCTTCTGTGCTTTGACCTCCTCTGCTGAACAACAGAGACAGCCGTGGTGCCACTGCTCTGGCTACTGCTGTTGTTTTCCCCTGATAGGCCATCCCCCCCCCAACAGTATCCAAAATGGTATACCTGTTAGAGAGGGGGTCAGCCACAGGGGATTTCTGCACTGACTGCCTGCCCCTTCTAGCGGTCACCCATCTATCTGTCTGTAGCTTGGGTGTGACCACGTCTCCAAAACTCCTGTCAATGACGCTTTCCACCACCTGAATGCTCCTAAGTGCATCCAACTGCTGCTCCAACCGATCCATGCGGGTCTGTGAGGAGCTGCAATTGGGTGCACTTCCTGCAGATGTAGTTGTCCGGGACACTTGAAGTGTCACAGATTTCCCACATCCCACAGGTGAAACACTTCACCCCAGCAACTGCCATTTCTAGAACTATTTAATAAATTAATTTAAATCTAATAACTGCTTATTGACTCCTTATTAACTATACATTCCCTAGGGCTAGATTTCTACTAGAAATGCTAAATTCTAAGAACAGTAATCCCCTGATTCTGGTGTAGATACCCTCTACTTATTAATTAAGTGATTAATTTATTTGGTTTAATTAGTTTAACAATGTTTTTGTTTCAAATTCAGTGTAGATTCTCTACCAGCCAATCAGATCACAGATTTACCCTGACGCCACTTTTAGTTTTTTTTTAAGACGCGAGGTCCGTGAATCCCCGAGGTCAGGTTTTTATACTCACCTCCCTGGAACTCGGCCCTCCGACTCTGCTCCCTGGAACTCTCCTCGTGCTCTTTTATCCCGCGTCTCCGCCGCTCTCCTCGTGCTTTTATCCTGTGTCTCCGCTCTCCTCGCGCTTTTATCCCGTGTCTCCGCCGCTCTCCTCGCGCTTTTATCCTGTGTCTCCGCCGCTCTCCTCGCGCTTTTATCCTGTGTCTCCGCCGCTCTCCTCGCGCTTTTATCCCGTGTTTCCGCCGCTCGCCTCGCGCTTTTATCCTGTGTCTCCCCCGCTCGCGCTTTTATCCTGTGTCTCCGCCACTCGCCTCGTGCTTTTATCCCGCGTCTCCGCTCGCCTCGCGCTTTTATCCCGCGTCTCCGCTCGCCTCGCGCTTTTATCCCGCGTCTCCGCTCGCCTCGCGCTTTTATCCTGTGTCTCCGCTCTCCTCGCGCTTTTATCCCGTGTCTCCCCCGCTCGCCTCGCGCTTTTATCCCGCGTCTCCGCTCACCTCGCGCTTTTATCCCGTGTCTCCGCCGCTCTCCTCGCGCTTTTATCCCGTGTCTCCGCCGCTCTCCTCGCGCTTTTATCCCGTGTCTCCCCCGCTCTCCTCGCGCTTTTATCCCGTGTCTCCCCCGCTCGCCTCGCGCTTTTATCCCGCGTCTCCCCTCTCCTTGCGCTTTTATCCCGTGTCTCCACCCCTCTCCTCGCGCTTTTATCCCGTGTCTCCCCCGCTCGCCTCGCGCTTTTATCCCACGTCTCCGCTCTCCTCGCGCTTTTATCCTGTCTCCGCCGCTCTCCTCGTGCTTTTATCCTGTGTCTCCACCGCTCTCCTCGCGCTTTTATCCCGCGTCTCCGCTCTCATCCAGTGTCTCCCCCGCTCGCCTCGCGCTTTTATCCTGTCTCCCCGCTCTCCTCGCGCTTTTTTATCCCGCGTCTCCGCCGCTCTCCTCGCGCTTGTATCCTGTCTCCCCCGCTCGCCTCGCGCTTTTATTTCGCGTCTCCGCCGCTCGCCTCGCGCTTTTATTCCGCGTCTCCGCCTCTCTCCTCGCACTTTTATCCCGCGTCTCCGCCGCTCTCCTCGCGCTTTTATCCTGTCTCCCCCGCTCGCCTCGCGCTTTTATCTCGCGTCTCCGCCGCTCGCCTCGCGCTTTTATTCCGCGTCTCCGCCTCTCTCCTCGCACTTTTATCCCGCGTCTCTGCCGCTCGCCTCGCGCTTTTATCTCGCGTCTCCGCCGCTCGCCTCGCGCTTTTATCCCGCGTCTCCCCCGCTCGCCTCGCGCTTTTATCCCGCGTCTCCGCCTCTCTCCTCGCACTTTTATCCCGCGTCTCTGCCGCTTGCCTCGCGCTTTTATCCAGTGTCTCCCCCGCTCGCCTCTCGCTTTTATCCAGTGTCTCCCCCGCTCGCCTCACGCTTTTATCCCGCGTCTCCGCTCTCCTCGCGCTTTTATCCTGTCTCCCCCGCTCGCCTCGCGCTTTTATCTCGCGTCTCCGCCGCTCGCCTCGCGCTTTTATTCCGCGTCTCCGCCTCTCTCCTCGCACTTTTATCCCGCGTCTCTGCCGCTCGCCTCGCGCTTTTATCCCGCGTCTCCCCCGCTCGCCTCGCGCTTTTATCCCGCGTCTCCGCCTCTCTCCTCGCACTTTTATCCCGCGTCTCTGCCGCTTGCCTCGCGCTTTTATCCAGTGTCTCCCCCGCTCGCCTCTCGCTTTTATCCAGTGTCTCCCCCGCTCGCCTCACGCTTTTATCCAGTGTCTCCCCCGCTCGCCTCACGCTTTTATCCCGCGTCTCCGCTCTCCTCGCGCTTTTATCCCGCGTCTCCGCCGCTTGCCTCGCGCTTTTATCCCGCATCTACGCCGCTCTCCTCGCGATTTTATCCGTTAAATGCTACACGTTCCATTATATTTGATTTCCGTATACCCTGCAGGTAATCCCAGTTGTAACTTAAACTTTATTTACCTTTAGTAAACCAGCCAGATTTGTCACAGTAACTGCCGAAGCCGTCTTGCAGTCTTGCCACTTAAAATCCCTCACACCATCTCTTGAATTCAGAGTGCTTCTCGCACTCCTAACCTTAAGATTCACCAACTCCAAACCAATCAAGGAATTTCAAATATATCCCGCAAAGAGCCCCCAATTTGTTATGGCACGGCAGATGGTGAACGCCAAGCTGTCCAAATGCCAGGGGGAAACTTGAAGCAGCTGCCACAACTATTTGTAATTTGTACTTATTTCGAGATGCGGGCTTTGAATTCAGTAAAAGGCGGCCACCGAATCTTATAGGTTACTTACAAAACTAAATTAAACCTTTATTAATAGAAGAAATGATTTTGAGCACATACATAGATCTACAAATTATCATTACCCAGAGGGAGTGGTAGAGGAAGGAACTCTCACAACACTTAAGAAGTATTTAGATGAGCACTTGAAACGCCATTGCATACAGGGCTATGGGCTGGAAAATGGGATTAGGATAGGTGCTTGGCGGCCAGAATGGACATGATGGGCCTGTTTCTGTGCTGTATAACTTGGACATACACCCCTCTATTACTGTACTTTACAATAAGTGCCAATAATAACATGAAAATTATCTTCCTAACATGCTCCTGCTCTTACAAACCTCCCTAACTCTAACCTCTTACAGCCCCTACAACCCTCCCTATCTCTTTTCCTCTAGCCCCTATAACCCACGGAGATCTCTCTGCTCCTCTATTTCTGGCCTCTTATCTACCTCCAATTTTAATTGTTCATCTGCTGATGGGCCCTAAGCTCTGGAAGTCCCTCCCTAAACCCCTGTGTCGTCTCCTTTGAGATGCTTATAAAACTGTACTTCTTTGACCAAGCTTTTGGTTGCCTGTTTCTAATATCTCCTTATGTGGCTAAAAGTCACACGGTATTTTATAACACTCCTGTGAAGCCCCTTGGTGACTTCATTAGATTAGTGTAATTAAATAATAATGCAAGTTATTCTCTCCTTCCAGTAACCCAAAGACAGACAGCAGCAATCGGGGATCAGAGGAGGAGTCTGAGGAGGATTCTGCAGATGACAGTGACCTGTTTGTCAATACAAACCGAAGGAATTATGAGTATTCAGAAAGTGAGGATGATGAAGAGGAGGAGGAGGAGGGGGGAGTTTAGAGGTTGGACTTCCTCATCCAGGACAGCAGCAAGTGTTTGCCTGACATTTGTTGGTGAAACGTTGATTATTTCTGTTTGAAGGCTGTGAGCAGGGTCACTGCCCAGTCACAGGGAGGACATCTTTTCTGCACCTTTCTTCACCTTGCAGCAGGTTCGTGTGTGTGCGCTCATCTACATCCATTTTAAAACGTTCTGCGACACTGTGCCTGAGAAGGCGGTGGCTATTGAGGCTGAGCTACGAGCACCGCACTGAGTCCCCAGAGACTGTCTGCATCGTTTGTCATATTTTTGGCTTTGCTTTTGTGGGGGTGGGGGGAAGAGGAGAAGAGGGGGCTAGGCTTGGGTGGGAGGGGAGTTTGGAATACTGTTCCTATGTAAATAAAAATTGGACAGATGTGGAATAGTTTGTGTCTTATTTCAAGAGGAGGGAACAGAAGTTTGTGAGAGAGGGGAAGGGAGTATCAACTACTTACATAATTCTGCATTGCCACTCCATGTATAGAGGGAACAAGAGATTAGAAGTGAGGCTATTCCTCCCTGCAGCAGAGGAATATTTGAATGATTAAGGATTTTTCACTGACTCTGGTTGAAATATAGCTTCCTCACTGTTCTAACCGGTCACACCAAGGGTCAGAAACACTGTTCACCTGTTGGTTCTGCGATAATGTGAAGACAATGCCCAATATTACTCTGGCCAGGGATCTGCTTCATGTTGTGCACACAGCCACGCCACAGGTTAGGAAAAAGGAAAAAAAAAGTGTCTTTTTATTAATATACAGAAGGAAAGCATGAGATTGTAAATAAAACGGCAACATCTGTCCAGCAACCAATTGCCACCCCCCCCACAACTGCAATGTCTCTTAATCCACTCCGTACCAGTGTCAGTCCTTGGGTCAGTAAGTTTCATTTGGTTATCGTGTTTCTGCAAGAGAAAGGCAAGACTTAAAACACAGCTTTGGAAACAACAGTCCCTCCTCCGAAGGTCTGAACATAAGAAACGAGAGTTGGAATGGACCCTTCAGCCTCTCCTGCTCCGCCATTCAATATGATAATGGCTGATCTTGGACTTCAGCTCCACATAATCCCTCAGACCAAAACTCTGCCAATCCCAGCCTTAAATATATTCAACGATGGAGCATCCACAACCCTCTGGGGTAGAGAGTTCCAAAGATTCACAGCCCTCTGGGCGAAGAAATTTCTCCTCACCTCAGTCCTAAATAATCAGCCCCTCATCCTGAGACTCTGCCCCCGCGTTTTAAATTCCCCCGACCAGCAGAAACAATCTCTGTGCCAGTCCCCTTCAGAATCTTGCATGTTTTTATAAGATCATCTCTACCATCTAAATCCAGGAGAATATAGACCCGATTTACTCAGCCTCTCGTCAAAGGACAGCCCCCTCATCCCAGGGACCAATCTAGTGAACCTTCGCTGCACTGCCTCCAAGGCGAGTATATCCCTCCCTCAAAAATAAATAAATATTCACTTAAAAAACACACACGGACAACGCAAACAGGACCCCATCAGACTGGCTCACGTACACGTTCATGCTCTTGCCGCTCCCGCTGAGGACGATGTAGGGCGTTTTCTGCGCTTTCTGCTTCTCCTGCAGGAGAGCCACGGTTCCCAGGGGTGTATCACTGGAGCTCATCTTCCTCAGCAGCTGAAACAAACACGACTCGAGGTTCAAATAAGACAGGAAGGTCACCGGACGGCTAGGTCGACCCACTCCCAGGGGAAGCCCTCCTCCCTGGGCTTTGCCACTCTCGCTGGGGTGAGAATCAGTAATAGTCGCTCAGTGGTCCCTGTCAGGTACCCGCACGTCAGGTGAGGAGAGCCTTTAGGATCAGTGTGATGCCCGTCTACGTGTGATTGCAGAATGATTTGCACAGGTTCAGACATTTTGAAGAGCGGGCAATTTGGAGAGGGAGTTGGGAGTGTGGCCGCTCATCAGTGAGAGAGGGGGCAGGGGTGGAAAAGGCAGAAAATACATTCGACTCACGTGTTCCTCTTCAAGCTTTTTCATGCGTTTTTCAGTCTTCATTTTCCCAGATCCTTTTCCATGGAAACGATGAGAAAGTTGCCTGAAGGCCTGTTTGTAACCGACAGTTATCAGTTTGTTACAAAGTGCACAGCCAGCACATCTCAGCCACGATCGCGAAGGAGAAGTGCCATCCCCAAAACTCCCCTCCGCACCATGCAGGAACAGCCCACTTGATTGGCACCCCATCCACCACCTTAAACATCCCCTCCCTCCACCACCGACGCACAGTAGCAGCAGTGTGTGTACCATCCACAAGATGCACTGCAGCAACTCACTGAGGCTGCTTAGGCAGCACCTCCCAAACCCACGACCTCTACCATCTAGAAGGACAAGGGCAGCAGACGCATGGGAACACCACCACCTGCAAGTTCCCCTCTTAAGCCACACACAAATATATCGGCCGTTCCTTCACTGTCGCTGGGTCAGAATCCTCCCCAACGGCACTGTGTACCTACACCACAGGGACTGCAGCGGTTCAAGGCAGCAGCCTCCACCTTCTCTAGGAACAGTTAGGATTGGACATCCCTGAAATTAATTTATTTTTAACAAAAATGTGGGTGCCACAGATAGCAGAGCAGAAAAGGTGCCAGAGAGGGACAGAGAAATGACCGCTCTGAGCTTAAACCTAAAAAAACTAGCAACCAGAACAGGGAGCTTAGTAAAAACCTGGAATTATCTTGGTAGATTGTAAAGGACAGACTTGCATTTCTACAGCACCTTTCACCACCTCGGGACGTTCCAAAGCGCTTCATAGCCAACAAAGCACTTTCGAGGCGTAGTTACTGTTGTAACGTAGGAAATGCTGCAGTGGGTAGGCCCTCTGCAAGCTCCCAGAAAAATCAATGAGACAATGACCAAGTAACTTGTTTTCACTGATGTCAGTTGAGGGACCAGGGCACGGGGAAGAACGACCCCACCCCCACCGCTCTTTCAATAGCGGCTGTGGGATCTTTTACAGCCCACCCCGAGGGGGCAGACAGGGTCTCGGTTTAACGTGTCACCCGAATGATGACACGGTCAGACAGTGCAGCACTGGGAGCGTCAGCCTGGATTGTGTTGTGGGATGGAGTTTGGTTCTTTTTGTTTTAAACAAAAACACACAAGCCTAGGATTACAATTTCCAACTTGCCTCTTTCGGAGTGAGTCTTCTTCCTGATTCATCCACGTAATCGATCTTCACGTCTGGCCTGTACGCCTCCTTCTCCTTGAACTCCTGTGTGAAGCCGCGGTACTCCTCTCTCCGACTGTACTTGTCATCTATCAACCTGCACCAACGTAGCACAGTTAGAGAGTCACTGACCGGTTCAGTGAGGCCCACACGAACAGGTGCAGGATTTTGTCATCCCAAAATATTTAGACATAACAATTAGTTAGAGATACACATGGGGGTGAGTCAAGGGCAGTGTCCCGGAGCCATCCCTCCATCTGGACCAGCAATACACTGTGGCTACAAGAGCAGGTCAGAGGCTGGGGATTCTGCAGAGTAACTCGCCTCCTGACTCCCCAAAACCTGTCCACCATCCACACGGCACAAGTCCAGAGTGTGATGGGATACTCTCTACTTGCCTGGATGAGTGCAGCTCCCACAACACAAGAAGTTTGACACCATCCAGGACAAAACAGCCCCGCTTGATTGGCACCCCATCCTCAAACATTCACTCCCCCCACCGCCGACGCACAGTAGCAGCAGTGTGTGTACCATCTACAAGATGCACTGCAGCAATTCACCAAGACTCCTTAGACAGCACCTTCCAAACCTGCGACCTCTACCACCTCGAAGGACAAGGGCAGCAGGCGCATGGGAACACCATCACCTGCAGGTTCCCCTCCAAGCTGCACACCAACCTGACTGGGAACCATATTGGCCGTTCCTTCACTGTTGCTGGGTCAAAATCCTGGAACTCCCTACCTTCACCACATAGACTGCAGCGGTTCATGAAGATGCATCATCACCACCTTCTCAAGGACGATTAGGGCTGGCCTTGCCAGTTATGCCTACATCCCATGAATGAATAAAAATAAGCAATGCCGTTATCTAGGCTCAGAGCTCCGCCTCATGGCCCCGCCCCAGGCTCGGAGCTCCGCCTCATGGCCCCGCCCCAGGCTCGGAGCTCCGCCTCATGGCCCCGCCCCAGGCTCGGAGCTCCGCCTCATGGCCCCGCCCCAGGCTCGGAGCTCCGCCTCATGGCCCCGCCCCAGGCTCGGAGCTCCGCCTCATGGCCCCGCCCCAGGCTCAGAGCTCCGCCTCATGGCCCCGCCCCAGGCTCAGAGCTCCGCCTCATGGCCCCGCCCCAGGCTCAGAGCTCCGCCTCATGGCCCCGCCCCAGGCTCAGAGCTCCGCCTCATGGCCCCGCCCCAGGCTCAGAGCTCCGCCTCATGGCCCCGCCCCAGGATCAGAGCTCCGCCTCATGGCCCCGCCCCAGGATCAGAGCTCCGCCTCATGGCCCCGCCCCAGGCTCAGAGCTCCGCCTCATGGCCCCGCCCCAGGCTCAGAGCTCCGCCTCATGGCCCCGCCCCAGGCTCAGAGCTCCGCCTCATGGCCCCGCCCCAGGCTCAGAGCTCCGCCTCATGGCCCCGCCCCAGGCTCAGAGCTCCGCCTCATGGCCCCGCCCCAGGCTCAGAGCTCCGCCTCATGGCCCCGCCCCAGGCTCAGGGCTCCGCCTCATGGCCCCGCCCCAGGCTCAGGGCTCCGCCTCATGGCCCCGCCCCAGGGCTCCGCCTCATGGCCCCGCCCCAGGGCTCCGCCCCAGGGCTCCGCCTCATGGCCCCGCCCCAGAGCTCCGCCTCATGGCCCCGCCCCAGAGCTCCGCCTCATGGCCCCGCCCCAGAGCTCCGCCTCATGGCCCCGCCCCAGAGCTCCGCCTCATGGCCCCGCCCCAGAGCTCCGCCTCATGGCCCCGCCCCAGAGCTCCGCCTCATGGCCCCGCCCCAGAGCTCCGCCTCATGGCCCCGCCCCAGAGCTCCGCCTCATGGCCCCGCCCCAGAGCTCCGCCTCATGGCCCCGCCCCAGAGCTCCGCCTCATGGCCCCGCCCCAGAGCTCCGCCTCATGGCCCCGCCCCAGGCTCAGAGCTCCGCCTCATGGCCCCGCCCCAGGCTCAGAGCTCCGCCTCATGGCCCCGCCCCAGGCTCAGAGCTCCGCCTCATGGCCCCGCCCCAGGCTCAGAGCTCCGCCTCATGGCCCCGCCCCAGGCTCAGAGCTCCGCCTCATGGCCCCGCCCCAGGCTCAGAGCTCCGCCTCATGGCCCCGCCCCAGGCTCAGAGCTCCGCCTCATGGCCCCGCCCCAGGCTCAGAGCCCCGCCCACCATGGACCAGTTGCTTACATCTTGTCCTCAATAGCGTAAACTGTTGATGGGAGAGTCTTGACTGATGACCGGACTCGGGCTACTTTCTGCATCGTCGTGTCGAGGAGACCTGAAACAGGAAGGAGCAGAGTCACAGGCGCCCCCTCACTGGCGGTGAGGATTGGAAAAAAAAGAGTTCACCTTAAACCCGCACACCCCGCTGCTGAAAACTCACCACATATTCCTACCCCCAAATCTTCTACTCTGCTGCCAAAGGTCCAACCCTCCCCAAGGGAACCCCCTGCGATAACTTCACTCGCAACCCTGAGCAGTGGTCAGCTATTCCACTAAGGCAGCTGCAGAGGCAGCCTCGATCCTGCCCTCCCTCCCTCCACCTGGTATTGATATGTTCTCCAGCAGGGGTCACTGGGTATCAATTCAGGAGAAGGAAACCCAGCTGCTACAGGGACACATGGGGAGACTCCAGCATCCACTGATTGGCAAACACGGCCGAGGGGGGGAGGTGGAGCCTGACAGACATTTTCCCCAAGTTCACAGCATCGTACGGCACAGGAGGCCACTCGGCTAATCGCGCCTGGTGCTGTCCCTCTGAAAGGGCGATCCAATTCGGCCCACTCCCCACAGCCCTGCAAGTTTCTGCCCTTCAAGTATTTCTCCAATTCCCCCCGCCTTTTGACAGTCCCTATTGAATCTGCTTCCGCCGCCCTTTCAGGCAGCGCCTTCCAGATCACAACAACTCGCTGTGTAAAAAAAAAACATTCTCCTCATCTCCCCCTCTGGCTCTTTTCCCGATTCTCCTCAATCTGTGTCCCCTCTGGTTACTGACGCCCCCCACCCCCGCCACTGAAAACAGTCCTTATTTACTTTATTGAAACCCCATATGATTAAATCTCCCCCTTAACCTTTTCTGCTCCCAAGGACGACAATCCCAGCTTCTCCATGTAACTAGGGGTTGTAGCGGGCATTAGTCCGCAAGTCACGGCTACGCTGGCCTATGCTTCTACAATAACCAGCTCTCTCTCTCTCTCTCTCTCCACCCTCGGATCAGAAAGCGGAAAAGGGTTTTGGGGGGGGGGGGGAAGGGGGGGTGGCTTCCCCGATCGATTAACCTGCCTTTGTTCCTGCAGAGATGCAATGCGGCTGCCAGCCCGCAGTTCACGATGGGCTCTTCATCCAGGATGGTGGTGGACGTGGCCAAGAACTGAGAGAGAGGGAGAGGGGGGGGGAGAGAGAGAGAGGGAGGGAGAGAGAGTAGGGTTTGGGGGTGGGGGAGAAAGAGGCAGTGAAACACAAGATATAAAAGGGTTGTAATGGTATACAGTGTCTTTCAGAACCTCAAGAATCACTTCACAGCCAACAAAAAGCTTTATGTTTTGGAAGTGTGTTAAGCTGGAAATGCGCACAAGATGCAAACATAAAAAATGTCGAGGTTCTCTGTTATTTTACAAAGTGACATTGGCTCATGGTATATATTAGGTGCAAGCCACAGTTAGAACTCACCCCCTGCTTCTCTCTCTCAACAGTGCCCATGGGGTCCTTTAGAGCCTTGTGAGAGGGCAGACAGGGGGGGCCTCGATTTAATGTCTGATTTGAAAGATGGTGCCTCTGACAGTGCAGCTCTCCCTCAGTGCTGGCACTGGGCGTCTTGGGCTTGAGTTTGAGCTCAAGTCCCTGGAGTGGAACGCCTCGACTGAACCCCGCCCCCCTTAACCTTCTCTGCTCTAAGGAGAACAATCGCAGCTTCTCCAGTCTCTGCACATGAACTGAAGTCTCTCCACAGGAACTGAAGTCTCTCTCATCCCTGCCACCGTTTGACTAGGAGTCAAGTCAAAACCTTCCACGCCCTCTCCAAGGCCCTGATATCCTTTAAAAAGTGTGGGACCCAGAATTGGACACGATTCTCCAGCTGAGGCCTCGCCTCAGGACAGGGTCATATTGGTAAGGCAAGTCTAGAAATGCAAAGACTGCAGAGCCAACCTTTGTACCCCCAAACCCCCTCCCCGATAAGGAAATAATTGGCCGTCGCTTGCCTTACCTCTGGTTGCTTCTTCTCCTCGTCCAGGTTCACTGTGCTCCAGCCCACCGTCTCATCCCGGTCCATCTCCATCTCATCATCTGATAATTCCTTGTTCTCCACCTCAAAGTCCTGCATGGAGAGGGGGGTGGGGTTAAGGGAATAACACACACTTCAGCATCAGTCCGAGACTGTGACCACGCAGAACCGTCGTCCCCTCTACACTGTCCCCAACAGCACAGGGTTAGATACAGAGTAAAGCTCCCTCTACACTGTCCCCATCAAACACTCCCAGGACAGGTACAGCGCGGGGTTAGATACAGAGTAAAGTTCCCTCTACACCGTCCCCATCAAACACTCCCAGGACAGGTACAGCACGGGGTTAGATACAGAGTAAAGCTCTCTCTACACTGTCCCCATCAAACACTGCTCACACTCACCAGCAGCTCCTCCTGCTCTTCCCGGTTGCCAGCCAGCCCATAGGTTGGGATTTCTCCGAGCGTCCGGCAGAATTCCGACGTGGCATTGAAGACGATCAGCCCCTTTCTCTCCAACTCATCTGCATCCTCATCCTTACGTTCAGACTTCAGTTTCTTCGCAATGTCGACGACCTGGCAGCGAGGGGAAAACAGGTTTTTTTCTTCCTGATTTTTGGAACACGGGCAGCCCTTCTTGGGAGCAGTGTCCGCTACAGCTTCACACAGTGGAAACAGGGATCTAAACCCAGTCCCAAACTCCCAGCTCCGCATCAGACCACAGTGACTCACTCAGTAATTCTCACTTGGAAGGGAAGGGTCTAGGTGGGGTAGAGGAACAAAGGGATCTCCATGGACAAACACAACGATCACTAAAATGGCAACAGAGGTTAGCAAGGGCACAAAAATAAAGGTAAAACTAAACACCAGGCTTCACTCCTAGAGGGACAGAATTGAAGAGTAGGGCAGTTATGCCAAACTTTTATTAAATCTCAGTTAGGCCACACTTAGAGCACTGCATGCAGTTCTGGTCACCATATCACAAAGTGGGTATAGAGGCACTCGAGAGGGTGCAGAGAAGATTTACAAGGATGGTAACAGTAATGTGTGGGTATACACATCAGGAAAGTACTGACAGGTCGGGTCCCTTCTCTCTTGAGAAGAGAAGGCTGAGGGATGACCTAACGGAGGTGGTCAAAATCCTGAAAGGTTTTGATCGAGTGGATGAAGAGAGTATGCTTCCCCTTCTGGGGAACAGCAGGACTAGAGGCCGTCAATATAAGATAGTCACCGAGAAATCCAACTGGGAATTCGGGAGAAACTTCTTTGCCTAGAGAGTGGGGAAATGTGGAGTTCGCTGCCACAGGGAGTGGTTGAGGTGAATAGTGTAGCTACATTTAAAGGGAAACTAGACAAGTATAACGAGGGAGAAGGGGATAGAGGGTTACGATGGTAGATTCAGATGGGGAAAGATGGGAGGAGGCTTGAGTGGACCGATATGGACTGGCTGGGCCGAACAGCCTCTTTCTGTGCCATATATATATATATTCTGTAATCCTATGTAAACCAACTCAAGCTCCCTTAGTCACACACTGGGTGAAAGTTCCAGCCAGCACAATGATCCATGTCAGATTCAATCTGAGGGTTTATGCAGGGTCCTGTGCGAGTGCTGTCTGCAGTCCTTGACAGGAGGGACACTGGCCCCTGCTGAGATGTACAAGTGCACAGGGAAAGCTCAGGTACAGGATCACTGCATCATTCGATGGGGTAAACTGATTTGGCTGCAGGTAAGTTGTTGACCCCACCCCACAACAGCACATTCCCAACCAGGGGCTGGTGCAGCTCCTTTTTGACGGGGATGGCTCCTGCCTCACCTTGTCAGAAGCCTGTTTGTGCGACTGTCTGAGCCGCCGCTGTTTCTCCAGTTGTTTCTGGAGCTCCATCTCGGCCTCATCCTCCTCAATGGCCACCGGAGAGTCAGGAGCTCTGGCTTCATCTGAGGGGGGAAAAGACATGGCAGGCTGGTCACACGATGCTGCTTCGCAACCCCCACACCGCCCCCCCCACCAATTCCACACTAAACAAGAACATGAACGTTACAGCTCCATCTTTCACACTGCTGCGCCGTCGGAGGGCCGGCAGCCAGGGGGCGCCGCACCGCGCCGTCGGAGGGCCGGCAGCCAGGGGGCGCCGCACCGCACCGTCGGAGGGCCGGCAGCCAGGGGGCGCCGCACCGCACCGTCGGAGGGCCGGCAGCCAGGGGGCGCCGCACCGCGCCGTCGGAGGGCCAGCAGCCAGGGGGCGCCGCACCGCGCCGTCGGAGGGCCAGCAGCCAGGGGGCGCCGCACCGCGCCGTCGGAGGGCCAGCAGCCAGGGGGTGCCGCACCGCGCCGTCGGAGGGCCGGCAGCCAGGGGGGGCGCCGCACCGCGCTCAGCAGCCAGGGGGCGCCACACCACACCGTCGGAGGGCCAGCAGCCAGGGGGCGCCGCACCGCGCCGTCGGAGGGCCGGCAGCCAGGGGGGCGCCGCACCGCGCTCAGCAGCCAGGGGGCGCCACACCGCGCCGTCGGAGGGCCAGCAGCCGGGGAACCTTTAAGGTAGGTAAATCATCCTGAGGTATTTCACAGGAAGGAAAATCGGGTCAAAATTTGACCCCGAGCTACAAGTTGATATTAGGGACAATTTATCAAAAGCTTGGCCCAAGAGGCCATTTTTAAGAAATGTCTTAAAGGAGGAGGGAGAGAGGAGAGGTTGAGGGAGGGAATTCCAGAGCTCAGGGCCCCAGGCAGCTGAAGGCACGGCCGCCAATGGTAGAGCGATGGGGAATCGAGGGATGTTCAAGAGACCAGAATTGGAGGAGCGCAGAGATCATGGAGGGTTGTAGGGGCTGGAGGAGGTTACAGAGATAGGGAGGGGTGTAGGGGCTGGAGGAGGTTACAGAGATAGGGAGGGGTGTTGGGGCTGGAGGAGGTTACAGAGATAGGGAGGGTTGTAGGGGCTGGAGAAAGTTACAGAGATAGGGAGGGTTGCAGGGGCTGGAGGAGGTTACAGAGATAGGGAGGGTTGCAGGGGCTGGAGGAGGTTACAGAGATAGGGAGGGGTGTAGGGGCTGGAGGAGGTTACAGAGATAGGGAGGATTGTAGGGGCTGGAGGAAGTTACAGAGATAGGGAGGGTTGCAGGGGCTGGAGGAGGTTACAGAGATAGGGAGGGTTGTAGGGGCTGGAGGAGGTTACAGAGATAGGGAGGGTTGTAGGGGCTGGAGGAGGTTACAGAGATAGGGAGGGTTGTAGGGGCTGGAGGAGGTTACGGAGATAGGGAGGGTTGTAGGGGCTGGAGGAAGTTACAAAGAGAGGGAGGGGTGTAGGGGCCGGAGGAGCTTACAGAGATAGGGAGGGGTGTAGGGGCTGGAGGTGGTTACAGAGATAGGGAGGGGTGTAGGGGCTGCAGGAGGTTACAGAGATAGGGAGGGTTGTAGGGGGTTACAGAGATAGGGAGGGTTGTAGGAGGATACAGAGATAGGGAGGGGTGTAGGGGCTGGAGGAGCTTACAGAGATAGGGAGGGGTGTAGGGGCTGGAGGTGGTTACAGAGATAGGGAGGGGTGTAGGGGCTGCAGGAGGTTACAGAGATAGGGAGGGTTGTAGGGGGTTACAGAGATAGGGAGGGTTGTAGGGGCTGGAGGAGGTTACGGAGATAGGGAGGGTTGTAGGGGCTGGAGGAAGTTACAAAGAGAGGGAAGGGTGTAGGGGCTGGAGGAAGTCACAGAGATGGGGAGGGGTGTAGGGGCTGGAGGAGGATACAGAGATAGGGAGGGTTGTAGGGACTGGAGGAAGTCCGCAGAGATAGGGAGGGTTGTAGGGGCTGGAGGAGGTTACAGAGATAGGGAGGGTTGTAGGGGCTGGAGGAGGTTACAGAGATAGGGAGGGTTGTAGGGGCTGGAGGAGGTTACAGAGATAGGGAGGGTTGTAGGGGCTGGAGGAGGTTACAGAGATAGGGAGGGGTGTAGGGGCTGGAGGAGGTTACAGAGATAGGGAGGGGTGTAGGGGCTGGAGGAGGTTACAGAGATAGGGAGGGTTGTAGGGGCTGGAGGAAGTTAGAGATAGGGAGGGGTGTAGGAGCTGGAGGAAGTTAGAGAGATAGGGAGGGTTGTAGGGGCTGGAGGAGGTTACAGAGATAGGGAGGGGTGTAGGGGCTGGAGGAGGTTACAGAGATAGGGAGGGGTGTAGGGGCTGGAGGAGGTCACAGAAATGGGTAGCAATCGAGGAGGGATTTGGAAACAAAAGATGAGAGCTTTTAAATTGAAGTGATGCCGGACTGGGAGCAGGCGTAAATCAGCGAGCACAGTGAGGGACGGTGACTGGGTACTTGGAGCCGGTGCAATTAGGACACCGTGGGGGAGAGGGGTTGTGGGCAGCAGAGTTTCAGGTGAGTTTGAGTTTACAGAGGGTAATATGTGGGAGGCCAGCCAGGAGTGGGTGGAATATTTGTATATAGCGGGGAGGATGGGGGAAAAATGGATGACAAAGGCATTGCCGAGGGTTTGAGAAATGATGGTTCAGTAATGTCCTATAGGGCCAGAAAACCGCTGTCTTTCCCCAGTCTGGCCAAGCTCATGTTTGTAAGTGGCACTGCCAACCCACCCCAACCGTGGCACCCAGGCAGACATACCATCACTGATGTCCATGCTTTCCACACGCATGTCATCTGACACGGGTTGTACCTCTGGATCGGCAGCCTCTGCTTCTTCTGTGTTGCCTTCTGCCTCTGCTTCGCTATTGAACTTCCAGCCCCGGCCGCGATCCCTGTCAAAGGTGACATATCAGAATGAACACCTCACATATCCCGAGTGGGGCAGGATGGGGTGGGCGAGGAGGAAAGAGAGAGAGAGGGGGGGGGGCTGGGGGGGCGAGAGAGATAATGACATTGACTCTAATTATGATAATTCTAGATCTTTTCAGTTAATGGAATGTGGGTGTCGCTGGCAAGGCCAATGTTTGTTACCCATTCCTACTTGCCCCTTTCAGGCGGTGGTGAGCTGCCTTCTTGAACCGCTGCACTCCGTGTGGTGTAGGTGCACCCACAGCGCTGTTAGGAAGGGGCGGTGGGAAGTTCCAGTGACGGTGAAGGAACGGCCGATACATTTCCAAGTCAGGATGCTGAGTGGCTTGGAGGGGAACTTGCAGGTGGGGGTGCTCCTCATGCGGCTGCTGTCCTTGTCCTTCTAGGTGGTAGAGGTCGTGGGTTTGGAAGGAGATGTCAAAGGAATATAAAGCTAGTCTCAGTGATGGGTGACCGTGAAACTACCATCGATTGTTATAAAAACCCACCTGGTTCCACTAATGCCCTTTAGGGAAAGAAATCTGCCGTCCTTACCCGGTCTGGCCTACATGCGACTCCAGACCCACAGCAAATGTGGTTGACTCTTAAACTGTCCCCTGAAATGGCCGAGCAAGCCACTCAGTTCAAGGGCAATTAAGGATGGGCAATAAATGCTGGTCTTGCCAGCGGCACCCACACCCCATGAAAGAATAAGACTGGCGGACAGCAGAGGGGCAGTCAGGGTGTAAGGGCTAGAGATGCGACCCACCTGGACCCGTAGTCCGTGACGGTGCTGTCGTGTCCGCGGGCAAGGAGGTCCTCGGCTTTCAGTGCCGTTTCCTTCTTCCGGATTTTCTTCACCCTCCGCTTTGTTTTCTTAAATGTGACCTGAGAGAGAGAGAGAGAGAGAGGGAGAGAGAGAGAAAAGAGAGTTAACAGCGTGGCCTGAGCCCGAGCATCACGATGCAGCATCCCAAGCCAGGACACTGACTGCCGCCTGCCTCACCATCTCCTCCTCGGTGTAGAACTCCGACGCCACCTTCATCTGCGGCATGTCCAGGGTCTGTGCCTGGTTCCGCAGGGTCTCCCGGATCTGCTGCAGCTCCCTCTCCCACGAGCCGTCCGCAGTCCCGCCTGACTCCAGCTTGAAGGACTTCTTCTTCTCCCCATCGATCTCCTCGTCGTACTTGGATAGGATCGACTTGGCTTTGAACTTCAAAAGAAAGCAGAAGAAAAAAAAGTGTCAAGAGGCCAATCACCACATCGGGCTGTGCTATCCAAATAGCCCCACTCCTTCCCTTTCTCCTTTTTGAGTATTCGTCCAATTCCCCCCTTTTGAAAGTCCCTATTGAATCTGCTTCCGCCGCCCTTTCAGGCAGCGCCTTCCAGATCACAACAACTCGCTGTGTAAAAGAAACCCTCATCTCCCCCCCTCTGGCTCTTTTACCGGTTCTCTTCAATCTGTGTCCCCCTCTAGTTACCGACCCTCCTGCCACTAGGAACCGTTTCACCTTATTCACTCTATCCAAACCCTTCCTGATTTTGAACGCCTCGATTCAATCTCCCCCTTAACCTTCTCTGCTCTAAGGGCAACAATCCCAGCTTCTCCCAGTCTCTCCGCGTGAACTGAGGTCCCTCATCATAAAACTACGCTCAATTTCATGTCGCAGACAGGCCATTTGGCCCATCGGGGTGCACGTTGGCGTTCATTTTCTGCAAGAGGCAATCAATGCTTCCACAAGGAAATTGAGGGCAACAAACTTGCGGCGCTATGGGGAACAGAAGCACTGTCCACCGACTGCAGGGTTTGGGGCAGGGAGCAGGTGAATCAGCCAGGGTTCCTGCTCTCGATCACTGTCCAGTAAACCCCAGGGTTAGGGAGAGAGAGGGGGAAGAATCAGCCAGGGGTCATGGTCATGATTACTGCCCCATGACGTCCTACTAGGAAGTACAACCGTGAGGGCAGGGTTAAGCTGGCCTGAGATTCCCTATGTAGTTGAACAGCATGAACAGCCGAGATTGGGAGGTCATGGTGGAGTTGTATAGAACCTTGGTGAGGCCACAGCTGGAGTACTGTGCGCAGTTCTGGTCGCCACATTATAGGAAGGATGTGATTGCACTGGGGTGGGGTGCAGAGGAGATTCACCAGGACGTTGCCTGGGATGAAACATTTAAGTTATGAAGTGAGGTTGGATGGACTTGGGTTGTTTTCGTTGGAGCAGAGAAGACTGAGGGGCGACCTGATCGAGGTGTACAAGATTATGAGGGGCATGGACAGGGTGAATAGGGAGCAGCTGTTCCCCTTAGTTGAAAGGTCAGTCACGAGGGGACAGAAGTTCAAGGTGAGGGGCAGGAGGTTTAGGGGGGTGGGGGATATGAGGAGAAACTTTTTTTTACCCAGAGGGTGGTGACAGTCTGGAATGTGCTGCCTGGGAGGGTGGTGGAGGCGGGTTGCCTCACATCCTTTAAAAAGTACCTGGATGAGCACTTGGCAGGTCATAACATTCAGGGCTATGGGCCATGTGCTGGTAAATGGGATTAGGTCAGTAGGTCAGGTGTTTCTCACGTATCGGTGCAGACTCGATGGGCCGAAGGGCCTCTTCTGCACTGTGAGATTCTGTGATTGTGTGTTATTTGGCAGGGTTGGAACAAAACCCATGCTCAGTTGAAGGATATATCAGGACTGACTGGAGTGGTGTAATGAGGGCCAGCAAGTGTACAATGGGCCAAATGGCCTCCTCCTGTGTCAAAATAATTCAATGAGACTCCTCTCACCTTATTTCATCTCACCCTATCAGCATATTCCTCACCCCCATATATTTTGTGGTGGGGATGGAGGCTGGGGCAGGGCTACTGCTTCTCTCTCACTCGTCCTCGACAGGGCCTGGCCTAGATAAGATGCTCCCTGCTTAACCAGGCCACCCCTTTCTTTCTCCAATATCTGAGCGTGGGTTTGGTTCCAACCCTGCCAAAAAACTACCAATCGCGGCTGTTCATCTACATGGGGAATCACAGGCCAGCTTAACCCTGCTCTTACAGCCGTGCTTTCATGTAGGACATCATGGGGCAGTAATCATGACCACGAACCCTGGCTGATTCTTCTTCTTTCTGCCTTTAACCCTGGGGTCAGTGGACAGTAATCGGGATCAGGGACACTGGCTGATTATCCCCCTCACCCTGACTGATTTGCCCCTCTCTACCCCTAACCATAGGGTCACTGGACCGTGATGGGGGGGGCAGGAACCCTGGCTGATTCCCCCTCTCTCTGCCCCTAACCCTTGGGTCAATGGACAGTGATCGGGGGCAGGAACCCAGGTTGATCCTCCCTCTCTCCACCTCTTACCCTGGGGTGGGTGGACAGGTAATCAGGGGCAGGAACCCTGACTGATTCTCAGCTCTGCGCAGTCAGCTGAACTCGGCTAACAGAGCATGGACCTTTCTCTGTCTGGATGAAGGGACCTCAGTTCCCCTTGCCGAGCTGCAGTGGAGTCCAGAGCGAGCTACAGAGGCACGCGCGTTGAACCCACCACCACCATGTCGTCCACGCTCTCTTCCTCCTCGTAGGGCTTGTAGTCGGGTTTCTTTTTCTTCTGCTCCACGTTCTTGTCGGCTCGCTCCTTATCCAGGATGTTGACGTTGACGAGGACATCATCCTCTTCGTCCAGGACCCCTGAGGGGGGAAACAGGCGAGACACAGGGTTATGCAGCATAGTACCATCTTCCATCCCACCTCCCTCAGCGAGAGCTCCATTCTGCCCTTACACCCTCTCTCTCTGAAACACCTTCCCCCGACTTTGTAAGTCATTCCACAAACCCCTCCTCTTATAAAACTAGCTGATTCTGCTGCTCCCATTGTAGTTTCTAACAGCCCTCCATTTAATATAAAAAAAGACTGCTCACCTCTTCCCTGATTCTTCAGAAGCTGGCCTTCAATTATAATAGTGGAGTGTACTTTTTTTAAAATTACAAAGCGCATAGCATTGCCTCAGAGGTGGGTGCAGCTTGATCATTGGCTGTTCACAGGGAGGCCATTCAGCCCCTCGAACCTGTTCTACCATTCAATTAAATCCTGGCTGATGTGTAATCTTAACTCTATTTACCAGCCGTAACCCTTACCCAATGAAAATCCTCACATTTTGAATATTTCGATCTTTTTTCTCTTCTAGGGAGGGGCGGGGTTCAATTTTTTTTCTGGAAGACTTGCTTCCCAACGTTACCTGATGCTGGCTGGTTTTTTTAAAAAGGGTTTTAATTTTCATTTCCCTCGCCCCGCTTACCTTTGTCCTTCAGGGTCAGCACGACCGCCTCTCCCTCCTTGAAAGCCTCAATACTGTGCTGGACAGTCAGCCCCTGCAGGTCCTGGGACGTGTAAGCAGACTTGGAAAGAGAGAGGGCAGTAAAGTGGTTACCATCACGGTCCCGCTGCGGGCTCTCAAACTCTGATCGCCCGCTGTCACGGAACGCACCTAGGGCACACCGTTGTCAATAGCGACTCTCTTCTTCTGCCACGAGCTAAGCTCTTTCACACTGCCGCCTTTCTTTCACAAACAACAAGGTCCCTCGGGGCGCCGGGTTCAACAGCACGGGGACCCACCCTCCAGAAAATTCAACTTCGAGGGGCAGGTTCTGACTGCAGAAGCCCCAAGCAGATCTACTAGGGGAACTGTCTCAGAACACACGAACTAAGGGGACTGGGCCACACGGCCCCTGGAGCCTGCTCCGCCATTCAATAAGATCATGGCCGATCTTAATGTAACCTCCCGCCTACCCCCAATAACCTTTCGCCCCCCCTCTCCCCCCTGTTCATCAAGAGTCTATCCAGCTTGGCCTTAAAAATAATCAAAGCCTCTGCTTCTGCTGCCTTTTGGAGGAAGAGAGTTCTAAAGGCTCCCTACCCTCAAAGACAAAGGCTCCTCCTCATCTCGGTCTTAAATGGGCAACCCCTTATTTTTAAACAGTGACCCAGGCCAAACAACCATCGAGGTGCTCAGTACAAACGATGCAGGAACGCCCAAGATAAAAACAGCCTGACAAACCTCTGCACTGCGCCTCATCCTTGGGAGAACACTGCGGACGAGCGTGCAGGCAAGCGCTGAAATTTCATTCAGCGCGCTCCAAGGACCATCTCCGCCAAACTCGCAACATCCGACGTGCCCAGACGCAGGTCAAAGGTGGCACAGTCGGACAAGTCCCCCCCCAAGCACCAACAACGACAATATGAACTGCCAGGAGAGCCACCATCTTCTCAAGGGGCATTCAGGGGCGGGCAATAAATGCCGGCCTAGCCAGCGACGCCCGCATCCTGTAAACGAAAAAAATAGCAAAAAAAAAAACGTCCATGCAGGTCTCACATCGGACTATTCGGCCGTGACAGGACCACAGAAGACGATGAAGCCGCTTCCGGCTTGGATAAGCTCAAATAACGAGTCAGCCCCCATTAGGTTCTGGGAGTGGGAATGCAGTCAATAAGGGGGCATGAGGGTCCAGTGGCTATGCGACTTAACTAGGAACGCACAGGCTGGGACTAATGATAATCCGGGGAACGGGAGTTCAGATCCCAAACAAAGCAACTGGGGGATCCAAATTCAGGCGTGAGTGAAAGGCTGGGACCAGGAAAAGGGACCGCGCAGCTGCCAGATTGTCGCAAAAAGCCCAAATATTCATGAATGTCCCATTGGGGAACCTGCTGTACCAACACAGTCTGGGCCTTGTATGTGACTCCAGACCCTGGAACGAACGGCGGGCTGTCTCTTAGCCACCCTCTGTCCTGGCCGGGTATGCCACTTGGTTGCCACGTGACACCGTCACAGGGCATTGAGGGATGGGACAATAAACGGCGGCCGTGGTAGCGATGAATCCTTCCTATTTCAAACTAGTCTAGGTTTCAGGTTGGGGCTGAGGTGGGATTTTCAGTTTAAGGGTGGATCTTATTGGGGGAAACCAAAATTGGTGGGTATGCATCTTGAATGAACCCCTACAAAGTTCCAATGACAGACTGTATTCACCAGGACTGATATCCTACCAGGTCAACACCTCCGAATATTCCCTTTACACTAGGAATCTTGGAGCAAGTTAGGGAGGTAGACAACATTTGAAAATTTTATATACTCCTACACAGTGGAGCCCTTATCACACGGCACAGGGTTAGGTACAGAGTGATGCTCCCTCTACACTGTCCCCATCAAACACTCCCAGGACAGGTACAGCACGGGGTTAGATACAGAGTAAAGCCCCCTCTACACTGTCCCCATCAAACACTCCCAGGACAGGTACAGCACGGGGTTAGATACAGAGTAAAGCCCCCTCTACACTGTCCCCATCAAACACTCCCAGGACAGGTACAGCACGGGGTTAGATAGAGAGTAAAGCTCCCTCTACACTGTCCCCATCAAACACTCCCAGGACAGGTACAGCACGGGGTTAGATACAGAGTAAAGCTCCCTCTACACTGTCCCCATCAAACACTCCCAGGACAGGTACAGCACGGGGTTAGATACAGAGTAAAGCTCCCTCTACACTGTCCCCATCAAACACTCCCAGGATAGGTACAGCACGGGGTTAGATACAGGAACGGTTCTCAAACCTTGGTTGAAGGACAAAGGAGTTAGTAACCACAGACCCCGCCACCCCCGTCACATCCAGATGATGGGATGGGATATAAGACTAATAATATTCTCTGTGCGTGTTCCTCTCCTGGGCGAGAGCACCAAGCCACTCTGCACTGCCCGTGGAAGCCACCGCCCATTCACCCCCACTTCAACTGGGACGTACACTGGTCACAGCTCCCTGAGCAATCTCCCATCCGCAACGCAGGACCCCAAACCCCCACCTTTCCCGCCCCTCCAACAATGCAGAGTTTGCGATGTACAGTGATCCTTTGTTCACCTCCATTCCCCAACACCAACGCCGGGCAGCCTCTGCACTCTGAATTAATGCCAGCCCCCTTCCCCCACAATTCCCTTTACAGGGTTTGTCTCAGTGGTGGTTGGTGGGGTTGGGAGAGGTGGGGTGAAAGCGTCCTGACCCCTGTCCCAGCAACATTCAGGCTCATGCACCCCACCTCCCCCAAGCCCCAAAAAACACCAAGCCCCCCTCACCTGTCTCTGGGTTTGCAATTCCTCCTCGATAATGTTGCTGATGCCAAACTCTTCGTCCATCTCCTCAAGGAGCTTTGCCTGGAATCAATTTACAAAAGATCATACATTATTCACTGAGCCCAAAAAAGGGATCGAGGAAAAGGTCTTCAACTGAAAAGACATTGTAAATAATTGGACTGCATCTTGGCGGTGGCTCGGGCTGCTGCTGATGCACGACACACGTGCACACAAAACGGTCCAAATCTCCACTCCTGGTGGCCCAGGTTCCTCCGGGGGTCCCTGCGTCCTCAGCTGTGGGGGGGGGAAGTGTTTGTTCAGTGTCAGCAGGTTGTGACCTCACTGCCCCCACTCACCCTCTTCTCAGCCATCTCCTTCTCTCTCTGCAGTTTCCTGCTCTTCTCGACCCAGGCCATGGCATTGTCAAGCCAGGCATCGTCGTCTCCCAGAGATTTCACTTTCCTGCCAGGAAACACAGGGCAAGTCAAACTTTGCAGAATCGGCAACGTTTTAAAAAAGAAAAAAATAATTATTTGTCAGTGAGAGGCGGACGAGGGCGGGGGCCAGCATTTATTGCCCATCCCTAATTGCCCCTTCAGAAGGTGGGGGTGAGCTGCCTTCTTGAGCCGCTGCAGTCCATGTGGTGTAGGTACACCCACAGTGCTGTCAGGGAGGGAGTTCCAAGATTTTGACCCAGCGACAGTGAAGGAACAGCCGATATATTTCCAAGTCAGGATGGTGAGTGACTTGGAGGGGAACTTGCAGGTGGTGGTGTTCCCATGTGTCTGCTGCCCTTGTCCTTCTAGATGGTAGAGGTTGTGGATTTGGAAGGTGCTGTTGGAAGAGCCTTGGTGAGTTGCTGCAGTGCATCTTGTAGATGGTACACACACTGCTGCTACTGTGCGTCGGTGGTGGAGGGGGTGAATGTTGAAGGTGGTGGTGGGGTGATGGGATGCCGAACAAGCGGGCTGTTTTGTCCTGGATGGTGTCGAGCTTCTCAAGAGTTGTTGTTGGAACCGTACTCATCCAGGCATGGGCAATAAATGTTTTGCAACGTCCACATCCCACAGATGAATGAATGTACTGTAGCCCAGTGTTACTATTGAATCGACTGGCTTCGCTGAGTTGGCTGGGTGGCTAGCGCATGGTTCAGACTAACAACAACAGGGTGGGTTCAATTCCTGTTCCAGCTGAGGTGGACTTGGGACTTGCCTCTTTGCCCTGCTCCCGAGAGTGGAAGTCAACAGCAAACCACCACTGACAAAACGGCCAAGAAAACATCTCAGGATGAAGCATCAGCAAACAATGAGACAAGGATCCCCCCACCCCGCCTCAGGCACACCACATCATTGAATTTACTGTCACTGGGGATACTGTCTGTAAACATACCCATCAGGCAGATGTTCATTAAACTCCCCCTCCTCCGCCCATTCTTTTATTTCTTTATTCTTTCACGGGATGTGGGCGTCGCTGGCAAGGCCAGCATGTGTTGCCCATCCCTCATTGCCCTGGAACCGGGTGGCTTGCCAGGTCATTTCAGAGGGCAGTTTAAGAGTCAACCACATTCGCTGTGGGGTCTGGAGTCACATGTAGGCCAGACCGGGTAAGGACGGCAGATTTCCTTCCCTAAAGTGAACCAGGTGGGTTTTTTTTTAGAACAATCGATGACAGTTTCACAGTCACCGTTACTGAGACTAGTTTTATATATATATATTAGTATTGGGATTTAAATTTCACCAGCTGCCGTGGTGGGATTTGAACCCGTGTCCTCAGAGAATTAGCCTGGGACCTCTGGAGTCCTAGTCCAGTGACGTTACCACTACGTCACCATCTCCCCCCAATCAGAATTCACAGCGACACAGGGCCCAGAGGGATATGGAAGTCTCTCAGACCTACCCTAGCTTCTGGTTCAGGAGGCGCTTTTCCTTCAGAGCGGCAAGCTTCACCCGGATGTCTTCTTGCTGCTTCGCGGCGAGGGGGTTAATCGCCGGGACAAGAACCGGGTCCTCTTTCGTCCCGACCTCGTCTGCGAAAGGAGAGAGAGAGAGAGACAGAAAGAGAGAGGGAGGGGGAGGGGGGAAAAATGAACACACGTTTCTACAGAGTCTTTCACCACCCCCAGGTGTCATGAGGCACCGCACAGGCAATGCGGCGTGTCACTGCTACATTGGATAAATACTTGGAAACTAAAAGATTTGCAGGGCTATGGGAGGAAAGAGCAGGTGGGGAGTGGGAGGCGGGGGATAAGTGGGACTAACTGGATAGAACTTTCAAACAGCTGGCACAGGCACAATGGGCCGAATGGTTACATTACGTGCGAAAGCAGCCAATTTGCGCACAGCAAGATCCCACCCACAGCGGCGTGACAATCAGCAGTGACGGGGGAACGAGGGATAAGCATCGGAGGGGGGAACTCCCAGACTCTCCTCCCAGTAAGTGGCCGGGTGTGGGATCTCTTACATCCACCTGGGAGGAGCCTCGGCTTAACGTCTCACCTATAAGATGTCACCCCCGCACCCCCAACCCAGAAGCACGGCCCTCCTTTGGTGCTGGCACCAGGAGCGTCGGCCTGGATTACAGCCTTGAGCCTCTGGGGTGTGACGGGCCCACAAGCCTCCTGGCTCAGCATCGAGAGGGTGCGGCCCAGTGAGTCGTGGGAGAGGCAATGTTAAAGCAAAGGGGAAAGCTGCTGCTGGTGCTCCCTCCAATACTAATCTCAAAAACAGTGCCCACCTTCAAATCCAGAATCCTCACAGCACCTCCAATATCCTTCCCCAGGTCTCAAACTCAAACAATTGCCCTCCCGCAGTCTTCCCCAGAAGGCTATCTAAACCCCCCCAGGTTGGCATCTTCTCCACCTACCTAGTCTTCATTCTCTCTCAGCGCATGAGACGACCATTCGGTCCATCGTGCCTGTGCCAGCTCTTTGAAAGCTCTATCTAGTTAGTCCCACTCTCACCCCCCGCCCCCCCACCAACCCACCCGCTCCTCCCCCGCATAGCCCTGCAAATCTTTTAGTTTCCAAGCAGTTATCCAATTCCCCCTTTTGAAAGTTCCTGTTGAATCTGCTTCCACCGCCCTTTCAGGCAGCGCCTTCCAGGTCACAGCAACTCGCCGTGTACAAACATTCTCATCTCCCACTTTGGTTCTTTCACCGATTCTCTTAAAATCTGTGTCCCTCTGGTTACCGACCCTCCTGCCGCTGGAAACAGTTTCTCCTTATTCACTCTATCGTAACCATTCCCGATTGTGAATGCTTCTTAAATCTACCCCCCCAACTTCCGCTGCTCCTAGGTGAAAAATCCCAGCTTCTCCAGTTTCTGCCCATGAACCGAAGTCTCTCTCATCCCTGGTAAACCTCCTCCGCATCCCCTCTATTCAATCTTACTGATACTCTGATTCTCATCAACCCCCCCCACAAACAGTGCACTCTTATTTCGAGAAGGAAACGGGTCAAAATTTCACTCACTCTTTTTGGATTCATGTACCTCCAGTGGCTTCAGCCCAAGTTTGGCCCTCAGCTTGCTGTAGGGAACACAGGAGAACAATTAGAAAGAATTCCATTGTTACACAGTGGCATATATATCTACACATACATAGTATCAGAGCTAATGAAACACTTCTGAAACACAGTGACCGGCGTAATGTAGAAAACTTGGTAGCCAATTTATGCAAAGCAAGCTCCCACAAACATCAATGTGAGAATGACCCAGGTCATCTGCATCATGAATGCTGGTTGGGAGATGAATATTGGCCCCAGGACACCGGGGAGAACTCCCCTGTTTGTCTTCCCATATCAGCTGTTGCATTCTTTTTTACGTCCACCCGAGTGGGCAGAGGGGGTCCTAGTTTAACGTCCCATCCGAAAGACGGAACCTCCAACAGTACAGCACTCCCTCAGTACAGCACCGGGAGTGTCAGCCTGGATTTTGTGGTCAAGTCTCCGGAGTGAGACTCAAACTCACAACCTACTGATTCGTGGGGTGGGGTAGCAGCGGCAGCAGGGAAGAGAGATCGTGCACCCGCACGAGCGAGAGAGAGAAGTGTACAACACACTAAGTTATGGCTGACACTGCACTGGTCCTCAGTGACTATTCAGAGAAGACAGGGTGAGATGAAGCTGGGGTGGGAGTTCACATGGCCCATAACAACGGCATGGAACCGATGGGCCTGTTTCTGTGCTGTAAATTCACTGCTCGGAGAGGAGGGGCCAGTTACGGTGATATTCACTCACTTCGTCTCTTCGATGCTCAGAGACGCATTCGCAGCACCCGATTTCGTCCCAGGAGCTGAAAGTTGAGAGAATGTGAGGTAGGAAGAGATTTAATTAACGTGTGACAGAAAACACAATCGCCCACCCCCATTTTATAGGTATCCAGAAAACCCACAACAATTAGCCACAACGCTGTATAACGCACGATTAACCCCATCCCAAACCAAACCCCTCGGACAACCAGATCACATGGACAACCCCATCCCCTCAGCCACCCAAACCCCCACTCAGTCACCCCCCTCACCCCCAATCTCCTCTCCTCCGTCACCCCCCCTCCGTCTCCCCCCCTCCTCTCCTCCGTCTCCCCCCCTCCGTCTCCCCCCCTCCTCTCCTCCGTCTCCCCCCCTCCGTCTCCCCGCTCTCCCCTCCTCCGTCACCCCCCGTTCCCCCCTCTCCCCTCCTCCGTCACCCCCCGTTCCCCCCCCTCCTCTCCTCCGTCACCCCCCGTTCCCCCCCCTCCTCTCCTCCGTCACCCCCCGTTCCCCCCCCTCCTCTCCTCCGTCACCCCCCGTTCCCCCCTCTCCCCTCCTCCGTCACCCCCCGTTCCCCCCTCTCCTCTCCTCCGTCACCCCCCGGTCCCCCCTCTCCTCTCCTCCGTCACCCCCCGTTCCCCCACTCCGTCACCCCCCTCTCCTCTCCTCCGTCACCCCCCTCTCCTCTCCTCCGTCACCCCCCGTTCCCCTCCTCCGTCACCCCCCGTTCCCCTCCTCCGTCACCCCCCGTTCCCCTCCTCCGTCACCCCCCGTTCCCCTCCTCCGTCACCCCCCGTTCCCCTCCTCCGTCACCCCCCGTTCCCCTCCTCCGTCACCCCCCGTTCCCCTCCTCCGTCACCCCCCTTTCCCCTCCTCCGTCACCCCCTTTCCCCTCCTCCGTCACCCCCCGTTCCCCTCCTCCGTCATTCCCCCCGTTCCCCTCCTCCGTCATTCCCCCCGTTCCCCTCCTCCGTCATTCCCCCCTCCTCCGTCATTCCCCCCTCCTCCGTCATTCCCCCCTCCTCCGTCATTCCCCCCTCCTCCGTCATTCCCCCCTCCTCCGTCATTCCCCCCTCCTCTCCCCCGTCATTCCCCCCTCCTCTCCTCCGTCATTCCCCCCGTTTCCCCCTCCTCTCCTGTGTCACCCCCCGTTCCCCCCTCTCCTCCGTCACCCCCCGTTCCCCTCCTCCGTCACCCCCCGTTCCTCCCTCTCTCCTCCGTCACCCCCCGTTCCCCCCTCTCTCCTCCGTCACCCCCCGTTCTCCCCTCTCTCCTCCGTCACCCCCCGTTCTCCCCTCTCTCCTCCGTCACCCCCCGTTCCCCCTCCTCTCCTCCGTTCCCCCCCTCCTCTCTTCCGTCACCCCCCCGTTCCCCCCTCCTCTCCTCCGTCACCCCCCTCGTTCCCCCCTCCTCTCCTCCGTCACCCCCCCGTTCCCCCCTCCTCTCCTCCGTCACCCCCCCGTTGCCCCCCTCCTCTCCTCCGTCACCCCCCTCGTTCCCCCCTCCTCTCCTCCGTCACCCCCCCGTTCCCCCCTCCTCTCCTCCGTCACCCCCCCGTTGCCCCCCTCCTCTCCTCCGTCACCCCCCTCGTTCCCCCCTCCTCTCCTCCGTCACCCCCCCCGTCCTCTCCTCCGTCATCCCCCCATTCCCCTCCTCCGTCACCCCCCGTTCCCCCCCTCTCCTCTGTCACCTCCCTTTGCCCCCCCACCTCTCCTCCGTCATCCCCTCGTTCCCCCTTCCCCTCCTCCGCCACCCCCCCCCGCCCCGCCCGCATTCCCCCCCACCTCAGTCACCTCCCATTCCCCCCCACCCCACCTCAGTCACTCCCCCTCCTCCACAGTGACGCCCATTTCACCCCCTCCTCCACAGTGACGCCCATTTCACCCCCTCCTCCTCAGCCACCACCCCCCCCCCCACCAAGGCGGGGTCTCTCTCTCTCTCTGACCTGTCTCCTCGGTCTTCTCCTTCTTGATGCGCCGCTCGGGCTGACTGTCCCCCGGAGCCGCCCGGCGCTCCCTGTCCCGGTGCCGGCGACCCTCCCGCTCCCGGCTCGCCGCCCGCTGCTTCCGCTCCTTGTGTTTGTGCTTCTTGTGTCGGCCCGAGTCCTCGGCGCCGCGCTCGCGCTCCCGGTGCTTCTTGGAGGAGCCCATGGTCCCAGGCCCTGGGCGGGGGCGCGCGCGCAATGTATATACCAGGAACGCGCACTAGACCCTCGAGCGCGCGCGGGCACTAGAACAAGGAGCGCGCTCGAACACTCGGGGACGCGCGGCGCAGGGAGTGCGTGCGCACGCGCTTACATTCCGGGTAGGTAATATTATCGGGATCGCGCGAAAACGTCCGCACCGTCTTATTCGGCCACGGGAATGCGCCCCGCTTATCGGGAGCGCGCAGTCAATCGGACTGCGAAGGCGCGTTTCTTCCTCCACCGGGGACGCGCACTCCTCTGACTCTTGGTGTCTCGGGGAGGGGGGGCGCGCTCCCGTTAACCAGAGGATTTTCCTCTCCGCCGGTCTCTCCGGTAAAACGTCGCCTTCAACCAAGATGGACGCGCACTTCCGTTTAACCCTTCACCCCCCCCCGTACTGACGCCACATCCGCTCGACCCTTTTCCTCCCTCAGACACCCCCGCCGCCCGACGTCACGTCCGTGCGACCCTTTAACCAACACCGCCGCCGCCTCCGAACGTCAGTTCCGGTATGCTCGCCCCGCCCTCTTAAAGCGGCGCAGCCCCGAGAATTGTATATTTTTTCAGAAGTACTCAGTGTCACTCTTTTTGCCGTTCTGCTGTCCCGAAGGTGCGATCCGAGCCCAATTCCTCCATCCTTCAAGTTCTGCGTGTGCCCGCATTTAAAGTTGCACAATGAAAAATACCCCACCTCCTGCACAAAGTGGGATCCCCCCACACTCAACATCTGTAAATCGTGGACTGGGGTAAAGGAGGAACCTTTGCCCCCGACACGCTGGGAGAACCTCCCTAACTTTTAGTGTCCATGTAGAGGGAGCTTTACTCTGTATCTAACCCGGTGCTGTACCTGTCCTGGGAGTGTTTGATGGGGACAGTGTAGAGGGAGCTTTACTCTGTATCTAACCCCGTGCTGTACCTGCCCTGGGAGTGTTTGATGGGGACAGTGTAGAGGGAGCTTTACTCTGTATCTAACCCCGTGCTGTACCTGTCCTGGGAGTGTTTGATGGGGACAGTGTAGAGGGAGCTTTACTCTGTATCTAACCCCGTGCTGTACCTGCCCTGGGAGTGTTTGATGGGGACAGTGTAGAGGGAGCTTTACTCTGTATCTAACCCCGTGCTGTACCTGCCCTGGGAGTGTTTGATGGGGACAGTGTAGAGGGAGCTTTACTCTGTATCTAACCCCGTGCTGTACCTGCCCTGGCAGTGTTTGATGGGGACGGTGTAGAGGGAGCTTTACTCTGTATCTAAACCCGTGCTGTACCTGCCCTGGGAGTGTTTGATGGGGACCGTGTAGAGGGAGCTTTACTCTGTATCTAACCACGTGCTGTACCTGTCCTGGGAGTGTTTGATGGGGAATGTGTAGAGGGAGCTTTACTCTGTATCTAACCCCGTGCTGTACCTGTCCTGGGAGTGTTTGATGGGGACGGTGTAGAGGGAGCTTTACTCTGTATCTAACCCCGTACTGTACCTGTCCTGGGAGTGTTTGATGGGGACAGTGTAGAGGGAGCTTTACTCTGTATCTAACCCCGTGCTGGACCTGTCCTGGGAGTGTTTGATGGGGACGGTGTAGAGGGAGCTTTACTCTGTATCTAACCCCGTGCTGTACCTGTCCTGGGAGTGTTTGATGGGGACGATGTCGAGGTAGCTTTACTCTGTATGTAACCCCGTGCTGTACCTGTCCTGGGAGTGTTTGATGGGGACGGTGTAGAGGGAGCTTTACTCTGTATCTAACCCCGTGCTGTACCTGCCCTGGGAGTGTTTGATGGGGACGGTGTAGAGGGAGCTTTACTCTGTATCTAACCCCGTGCTGTACCTGCCCTGGGAGTGTTTGATGGGGAAGGTGTAGAGGGAGCTTTACTCTGTATCTAACCCCGTGCTGTACCTGTCCTGGGAGTGTTTGATGGGGACAGTGTAGAGGGAGCTTTACTCTGTATCTAACCCCGTGCTGTACCTGCCCTGGGAGTGTTTGATGGGGACAGTGTAGAGGGAGCTTTACTCTGTATCTAACCCCGTGCTGTACCTGCCCTGGGAGTGTTTGATGGGGACGGTGTAGAGGGAGCTTTACTCTGTATCTAACCCCGTGCTGTACCTGTCCTGGGAGTGTTTGATGGGGACGGTGTAGAGGGAGCTTTACTCTGTATCTAACCCCGTGCTGTACCTGTCCTGGGAGTGTTTGATGGGGACGGTGTAGAGGGAGCTTTACTCTGTATCTAACCCCGTGCTGTACCTGTCCTGGGAGTGTTTGATGGGTACGGTGTAGAGGCAGCTTTACTCTGTATCTAACCCCGTGCTGCACCTGTCCTGGGAGTGTTTGATGGGGACGGTGTAGAGGGAGCTTTACTCTGTATCTAACCCCGTGCTGTACCTGCCCTGGGAGTGTTTGATGGGGACAGTGTAGACGGAGCTTTACTCTGTATCTAACCCCGTGCTGTACCTGCCCTGGGAGTGTTTGATGGGGACAGTGTAGAGGGAGCTTTACTCTGTATCTAACCCCGTGCTGTACCTGCCCTGGGAGTGTTTGATGGGGACAGTGTAGAGGGAGCTTTACTCTGTATCTAACCCCGTGCTGTACCTGTCCTGGGAGTGTTTGATGGGGACAGTGTAGAGGGAGCTTTACTCTGTATCTAACCCCGTACTGTACCTGTCCTGGGAGTGTTTGATGGGGACGGTGTAGAGGGAACTTTACTCTGTATCTAACCCCGTGCTGTACCTGTCCTGGGAGTGTTTGATGGGGACGGTGTAGAGGGAGCTTTACTCTGTATCTAACCCCGTGCTGTACCTGCCCTGGGAGTGTTTGATGGGAACAGTGTAGAGGGAGCTTTACTCTGTATCTAACCCCGTGCTGTACCTGTCCTGGGAGTGTTTGATGGGGACGGTGTAGAGGGAGCTTTACTCTGTATCTAACCCCGTGCTGTACCTGTCCTGGGAGTGTTTGATGGGGACGGTGTAGAGGGAGCTTTACTCTGTATCTAACCCCGTGCTGTACCTGTCCTGGGAGTGTTTGATGGGGACGGTGTAGAGGCAGCTTTACTCTGTATCTAACCCCGTGCTGCACCTGTCCTGGGAGTGTTTGATGGGGACGGTGTAGAGGCAGCTTTACTCTGTATCTAACCCCGTGCTGCACCTGTCCTGGGAGTGTTTGATGGGGATGGTGTAGAGGGAACTTTACTCTGTATCTAAGCCCGTGCTGTACCTGCCCTGGGAGTGTTTGATGGGGACAGTGTAGAGGGAGCTTTACTCTGTATCTAACCCCGTGCTGTACCTGCCCTGGGAGTGTTTGATGGGGACCGTGTAGAGGGAGCTTTACTCTGTATCTAACCCCGTGCTGTATCTGTCCTGGGAGTGTTTGATGGGGACTGTGTAGGGAGCTTTACTCTGTATCTAACCCCGTGCTGTACCTGTCCTGGGAGTGTTTGATGGGGACAGTGTAGAGGGAGCTTTACTCTGTATCTAACCCCGTGCTGTACCTGCCCTGGGAGTGTTTGATGGGGAAGGTGTAGAGGGAGCTTTACTCTGTATCTAACCCCGTGCTGTACCTGTCCTGGGAGTGTTTGATGGGGACAGTGTAGAGGGAGCTTTACTCTGCATCTAACCCCATGCTGTACCTGTCCTGGGAGTGTTTGATGGGGACGGTGTAGAGGGAGCTTTACTCTGTATCTAACCCCGTGCTGTACCTGCCCTGGGAGTGTTTGATGGGGAAGGTGTAGAGGGAGCTTTACTCTGTATCTAACCCCGTGCTGTACCTGTCCTGGGATTGTTTTATGGGGACGGTGTAGATGGAGCTTTACTCTGTATCTAACCCCGTGCTGTACCTGTCCTGGGAGTGTTTGATGGGGACGGTGTAGAGGCAGCTTTACTCTGTATCTAACCCCGTGCTGCACCTGTCCTGGGAGTGTTTGATGGGGATGGTGTAGAGGGAGCTTTACTCTGTATCTAACCCCGTGCTGTACCTGTCCTGGGAGTGTTTGATGGGGACGGTGTAGAGGGAGCTTTACTCTGTATCTAACCCCGTGCTGTACCTGTCCTGGGAGTGTTTGATGGGGACGGTGTAGAGGGAGCTTTACTCTGTATGTAACCCCGTGCTGTACCTGTCCTGGGAGTGTTTGATGGGTACGGTGTAGAGGCAGCTTTACTCTGTATCTAACCCCGTGCTGCACCTGTCCTGGGAGTGTTTGATGGGGACAGTGTAGAGGGATCTTTACTCTGTATCTAACCCCGTGCTGTACCTGCCCGGGGAGTGTTTGATGGGGACAGTGTAGACGGAGCTTTACTCTGTATCTAACCCCGTGCTGTACCTGCCCTGGGAGTGTTTGATGGGGACAGTGTAGAGGGAGCTTTACTCTGTATCTAACCCCGTGCTGTACCTGCCCTGGGAGTGTTTGATGGGGACAGTGTAGAGGGAGCTTTACTCTGTATCTAACCCCGTGCTGTACCTGTCCTGGGAGTGTTTGATGGGGACGGTGTAGAGGGAGCTTTACTCTGTATCTAACCCCGTACTGTACCTGTCCTGGGAGTGTTTGATGGGCACGGTGTAGAGGGAACTTTACTCTGTATCTAACCCCGTGCTGTACCTGTCCTGGGAGTGTTTGATGGGGACGGTGTAGAGGGAGCTTTACTCTGTATCTAACCCCGTGCTGTACCTGCCCTGGGAGTGTTTGATGGGGACGGTGTAGAGGGAGCTTTACTCTGTATCTAACCCCGTGCTGTACCTGTCCTGGGAGTGTTTGATGGGGACGGTGTAGAGGGAGCTTTACTCTGTATCTAACCCCGTGCTGTACCTGTCCTGGGAGTGTTTGATGGGGACGGTGTAGAGGGAGCTTTACTCTGTATCTAACCCCGTGCTGTACCTGTCCTGGGAGTGTTTGATGGGGACGGTGTAGAGGCAGCTTTACTCTGTATCTAACCCCGTGCTGCACCTGTCCTGGGAGTGTTTGATGGGGACGGTGTAGAGGCAGCTTTACTCTGTATCTAACCCCGTGCTGCACCTGTCCTGGGAGTGTTTGATGGGGACGGTGTAGAGGGAGCTTTACTCTGTATCTAACCCCGTGCTGTACCTGTCCTGGGAGTGTTTGATGGGGACGGTGTAGAGGGAGCTTTACTCTGTATCTAACCCCGTGCTGTACCTGTCCTGGGAGTGTTTGATGGGGACGGTGTAGAGGCAGCTTTACTCTGTATCTAACCCCGTGCTGCACCTGTCCTGGGAGTGTTTGATGGGGACGGTGTAGAGGCAGCTTTACTCTGTATCTAACCCCGTGCTGCACCTGTCCTGGGAGTGTTTGATGGGGATGGTGTAGAGGGAGCTTTACTCTGTATCTAACCCCGTGCTGTACCTGCCCTGGGAGTGTTTGATGGGGACAGTGTAGAGGGAGCTTTACTCTGTATCTAACCCCGTGCTGTACCTGCCCTGGGAGTGTTTGATGGGGACCGTGTAGAGGGAGCTTTACTCTGTATCTAACCCCGTGCTGTATCTGTCCTGGGAGTGTTTGATGGGGACTGTGTAGGGAGCTTTACTCTGTATCTAACCCCGTGCTGTACCTGTCCTGGGAGTGTTTGATGGGGACAGTGTAGAGGGAGCTTTACTCTGTATCTAACCCCGTGCTGTACCTGCCCTGGGAGTGTTTGATGGGGAAGGTGTAGAGGGAGCTTTACTCTGTATCTAACCCCGTGCTGTACCTGTCCTGGGAGTGTTTGATGGGGACAGTGTAGAGGGAGCTTTACTCTGCATCTAACCCCATGCTGTCCCTGTCCTGGGAGTGTTTGATGGGGACGGTGTAGAGGGAGCTTTACTCTGTATCTAACCCCGTGCTGTACCTGCCCTGGGAGTGTTTGATGGGGAAGGTGTAGAGGGAGCTTTACTCTGTATCTAACCCCGTGCTGTACCTGTCCTGGGATTGTTTTATGGGGACGGTGTAGATGGAGCTTTACTCTGTATCTAACCCCGTGCTGTACCTGTCCTGGGAGTGTTTGATGGGGACAGTGTAGAGGGAGCTTTACTCTGTATCTAACCCCGTGCTGTACCTGCCCTGGGAGTGTTTGATGGGGACAGTGTAGAGGGAGCTTTACTCTGTATCTAACCCCGTGCTGTACCTATCCTGGGAGTGTTTGATGGGGACGGTGTAGAGGGAACTTTACTCTGTATCTAACCCCGTGCTGTACCTGTCCTGGGAGTGTTTTATGGGGACGGTGTAGATGGAGCTTTACTCTGTATCTAACCCCGTGCTGTACCTGTCCTGGGAGTGTTTGATGGGGACAGTGTAGAGAGAGCTTTACTCTGTATCTAACCCCGTGCTGTACCTGTCCTGGGAGTGTATGATGGGGACAGTGTAGAGAGAGCTTTACTCTGTATCTAACACCGTACTGTACCTGTCCTGGGAGTGTTTTATGGGGACGGTGTAGAGGGAACTTTACTCTGTATCTAACCCCGTGCTGTACCTGTCCTGGGAGTGTTTGATGGGGACGGTGTAGAGGGAGCTTTACTCTGTATCTAACCCCGTGCTGTACCTGTCCTGGGAGTGTTTGATGGGGACGGTGTAGAGGGAGCTTTACTCTGTATCTAACCCCGTGCTGTACCTGTCCTGGGAGTGTTTGATGGGGACGGTGTAGAGGGAGCTTTACTCTGTATCTAACCCCGTGCTGTACCTGTCCTGGGAGTGTTTGATGGGGACGGTGTAGAGGGAGCTTTACTCTGTATCTAACCCCGTGCTGTACCTGCCCTGGGAGTGTTTGATGGGGACGGTGTAGAGGGAGCTTTACTCTGTATCTAACCCCGTACTGTACCTGTCCTGGGAGTGTTTGATGGGGACGGTGTAGAGGGAGCTTTACTCTGTATCTAACCCCGTGCTGGACCTGTCCTGGGAGTGTTTGATGGGGACGGTGTAGAGGGAGCTTTACTCTGTATCTAACCCCGTGCTGTACCTGTCCTGGGAGTGTTTGATGGGGACGATGTCGAGGTAGCTTTACTCTGTGTGTAACCCCGTGCTGTACCTGTCCTGGGAGTGTTTGATGGGGACGGTGTAGAGGGAGCTTTACTCTGTATCTAACCCCGTGCTGTACCTGCCCTGGGAGTGTTTGATGGGGACGGTGTAGAGGGAGCTTTACTCTGTATCTAACCCCGTGCTGTACCTGCCCTGGGAGTGTTTGATGGGGAAGGTGTAGAGGGAGCTTTACTCTGTATCTAACCCCGTGCTGTACCTGTCCTGGGAGTGTTTGATGGGGACAGTGTAGAGGGAGCTTTACTCTGTATCTAACCCCGTGCTGTACCTGCCCTGGGAGTGTTTGATGGGGACAGTGTAGAGGGAGCTTTACTCTGTATCTAACCCCGTGCTGTACCTGCCCTGGGAGTGTTTGATGGGGACGGTGTAGAGGGAGCTTTACTCTGTATCTAACCCCGTGCTGTACCTGTCCTGGGAGTGTTTGATGGGGACGGTGTAGAGGGAGCTTTACTCTGTATCTAACCCCGTGCTGTACCTGTCCTGGGAGTGTTTGATGGGAACGGTGTAGAGGGAGCTTTACTCTGTATCTAACCCCGTGCTGTACCTGTCCTGGGAGTGTTTGATGGGTACGGTGTAGAGGCAGCTTTACTCTGTATCTAACCACGTGCTGCACCTGTCCTGGGAGTGTTTGATGGGTACGGTGTAGAGGGAGCTTTACTCTGTATCTAACCCCGTGCTGTACCTGCCCTGGGAGTGTTTGATGGGGACAGTGTAGACGGAGCTTTACTCTGTATCTAACCCCGTGCTGTACCTGCCCTGGGAGTGTTTGATGGGGACAGTGTAGAGGGAGCTTTACTCTGTATCTAACCCCGTGCTGTACCTGTCCTGGGAGTGTTTGATGGGGACAGTGTAGAGGGAGCTTTACTCTGTATCTAACCCCGTACTGTACCTGTCCTGGGAGTGTTTGATGGGGACGGTGTAGAGGGAACTTTACTCTGTATCTAACCCCGTGCTGTACCTGTCCTGGGAGTGTTTGATGGGGACGGTGTAGAGGGAGCTTTACTCTGTATCTAACCCCGTGCTGTACCTGCCCTGGGAGTGTTTGATGGGAACAGTGTAGAGGGAGCTTTACTCTGTATCTAACCCCGTGCTGTACCTGTCCTGGGAGTGTTTGATGGGGACGGTGTAGAGGGAGCTTTACTCTGTATCTAACCCCGTGCTGTACCTGTCCTGGGAGTGTTTGATGGGGACGGTGTAGAGGGAGCTTTACTCTGTATCTAACCCCGTGCTGTACCTGTCCTGGGAGTGTTTGATGGGAACGGTGTAGAGGCAGCTTTACTCTGTATCTAACCCCGTGCTGCACCTGTCCTGGGAGTGTTTGATGGGGACGGTGTAGAGGCAGCTTTACTCTGTATCTAACCCCGTGCTGCACCTGTCCTGGGAGTGTTTGATGGGGATGGTGTAGAGGGAGCTTTACTCTGTATCTAACCCCGTGCTGTACCTGCCCTGGGAGTGTTTGATGGGGACAGTGTAGAGGGAGCTTTACTCTGTATCTAACCCCGTGCTGTACCTGCCCTGGGAGTGTTTGATGGGCACCGTGTAGAGGGAGCTTTACTCTGTATCTAACCCCGTGCTGTATCTGTCCTGGGAGTGTTTGATGGGGACTGTGTAGGGAGCTTTACTCTGTATCTAACCCCGTGCTGTACCTGTCCTGGGAGTGTTTGATGGGGACAGTGTAGAGGGAGCTTTACTCTGTATCTAACCCCGTGCTGTACCTGCCCTGGGAGTGTTTGATGGGGAAGGTGTAGAGGGAGCTTTACTCTGTATCTAACCCCGTGCTGTACCTGTCCTGGGAGTGTTTGATGGGGACAGTGTAGAGGGAGCTTTACTCTGTATCTAACCCCATGCTGTACCTGTCCTGGGAGTGTTTGATGGGGACGGTGTAGAGGGAGCTTTACTCTGTATCTAACCCCGTGCTGCACCTGTCCTGGGAGTGTTTGATGGGGACGGTGTAGAGGGAGCTTTACTCTGTATCTAACCCCGTGCTGTACCTGTCCTGGGAGTGTTTGATGGGGACGGTGTAGAGGGAGCTTTACTCTGTATCTAACCCCGTGCTGTACCTGTCCTGGGAGTGTTTGATGGGGACGGTGTAGAGGCAGCTTTACTCTGTATCTAACCCCGTGCTGCACCTGTCCTGGGAGTGTTTGATGGGGACGGTGTAGAGGCAGCTTTACTCTGTATCTAACCCCGTGCTGCACCTCTCCTGGGAGTGTTTGATGGGGATGGTGTAGAGGGAGCTTTACTCTGTATCTAACCCCGTGCTGTACCTGCCCTGGGAGTGTTTGATGGGGACAGTGTAGAGGGAGCTTTACTCTGTATCTAACCCCGTGCTGTACCTGCCCTGGGAGTGTTTGATGTGGACCGTGTAGAGGGAGCTTTACTCTGTATCTAACCCCGTGCTGTATCTGTCCTGGGAGTGTTTGATGGGGACTGTGTAGGGAGCTTTACTCTGTATCTAACCCCGTGCTGTACCTGTCCTGGGAGTGTTTGATGGGGACAGTGTAGAGGGAGCTTTACTCTGTATCTAACCCCGTGCTGTACCTGCCCTGGGAGTGTTTGATGGGGAAGGTGTAGAGGGAGCTTTACTCTGTATCTGACCCCGTGCTGTACCTGTCCTGGGAGTGTTTGATGGGGACAGTGTAGAGGGAGCTTTACTCTGCATCTAACCCCATGCTGTACCGGTCCTGGGAGTGTTTGATGGGGACGGTGTAGAGGGAGCTTTACTCTGTATCTAACCCCGTGCTGTACCTGCCCTGGGAGTGTTTGATGGGGAAGGTGTAGAGGGAGCTTTACTCTGTATCTAACCCCGTGCTGTACCTGTCCTGGGATTGTTTTATGGGGACGGTGTAGATGGAGCTTTACTCTGTATCTAACCCCGTGCTGTACCTGTCCTGGGAGTGTTTGATGGGGACAGTGTAGAGGGAGCTTTACTCTGTATCTAACCCCGTGCTGTACCTGCCCTGGGAGTGTTTGATGGGGACAGTGTAGAGGGAGCTTTACTCTGTATCTAACCCCGTGCTGTACCTATCCTGGGAGTGTTTGATGGGGACGGTGTAGAGGGAACTTTACTCTGTATCTAACCCCGTGCTGTACCTGTCCTGGGAGTGTTTTATGGGGACGGTGTAGATGGAGCTTTACTCTGTATCTAACCCCGTGCTGTACCTGTCCTGGGAGTGTTTGATGGGGACAGTGTAGAGAGAGCTTTACTCTGTATCTAACCCCGTGCTGTACCTGTCCTGGGAGTGTATGATGGGGACAGTGTAGAGAGAGCTTTACTCTGTATCTAACCCCGTACTGTACCTGTCCTGGGAGTGTTTTATGGGGACGGTGTAGAGGGAACTTTACTCTGTATCTAACCCCGTACTGTACCTGTCCTGGGAGTGTTTTATGTGGACGGTGTAGAGGGAACTTTACTCTGTATCTAACCCCGTGCTGTACCTGTCCTGGGAGTGTTTGATGGGGACGGTGTAGAGGGAGCTTTACTCTGTATCTAACCCCGTGCTGTACCTGTCCTGGGAGTGTTTGATGGGGACGGTGTAGAGGGAGCTTTACTCTGTATCTAACCCCGTGCTGTACCTGTCCTGGGAGTGTTTGATGGGGACGGTGTAGAGGGAGCTTTACTCTGTATCTAACCCCTTGCTGTACCTGTCCTGGGAGTGTTTGATGGGGACGGTGTAGAGGGAGCTTTACTCTGTATCTAACCCCGTGCTGTACCTGCCCTGGGAGTGTTTGATGGGGACGGTGTAGAGGGAGCTTTACTCTGTATCTAACCCCGTACTGTACCTGTCCTGGGAGTGTTTGATGGGGACGGTGTAGAGGGAGCTTTACTCTGTATCTAACCCCGTGCTGGACCTGTCCTGGGAGTGTTTGATGGGGACGGTGTAGAGGGAGCTTTACTCTGTATCTAACCCCGTGCTGTACCTGCCCTGGGAGTGTTTGATGGGGACGGTGTAGAGGGAGCTTTACTCTGTATCTAACCCCGTACTGTACCTGTCCTGGGAGTGTTTGATGGGGACGGTGTAGAGGGAGCTTTACTCTGTATCTAACCCCGTGCTGGACCTGTCCTGGGAGTGTTTGATGGGGACGGTGTAGAGGGAGCTTTACTCTGTATCTAACCCCGTGCTGTACCTGTCCTGGGAGTGTTTGATGGGGACGATGTCGAGGTAGCTTTACTCTGTATCTAACCCCGTGCTGTACCTGCCCTGGGAGTGTTTGATGGGGAAGGTGTAGAGGGAGCTTTACTCTGTATCTAACCCCGTGCTGTACCTGTCCTGGGAGTGTTTGATGGGGACAGTGTAGAGGGAGCTTTACTCTGTATCTAACCCCGTGCTGTACCTGCCCTGGGAGTGTTTGATGGGGACAGTGTAGAGGGAGCTTTACTCTGTATCTAACCCCGTGCTGTACCTGCCCTGGGAGTGTTTGATGGGGACGGTGTAGAGGGAGCTTTACTCTGTATCTAACCCCGTGCTGTACCTGTCCTGGGAGTGTTTGATGGGGACGGTGTAGAGGGAGCTTTACTCTGTATCTAACCCCGTGCTGTACCTGTCCTGGGAGTGTTTGATGGGGACAGTGTAGAGAGAGCTTTACTCTGTATCTAACCCCGTGCTGTACCTGTCCTGGGAGTGTATGATGGGGACAGTGTAGAGAGAGCTTTACTCTGTATCTAACCCCGTACTGTACCTGTCCTGGGAGTGTTTTATGGGGACGGTGTAGAGGGAACTTTACTCTGTATCTAACCCCGTGCTGTACCTGTCCTGGGAGTGTTTGATGGGGACGGTGTAGAGGGAGCTTTACTCTGTATCTAACCCCGTGCTGTACCTGTCCTGGGAGTGTTTGATGGGGACGGTGTAGAGGGAGCTTTACTCTGTATCTAACCCCGTGCTGTACCTGCCCTGGGAGTGTTTGATGGGGACGGTGTAGAGGGAGCTTTACTCTGTATCTAACCCCGTACTGTACCTGTCCTGGGAGTGTTTGATGGGGACGGTGTAGAGGGAGCTTTACTCTGTATCTAACCCCGTGCTGGACCTGTCCTGGGAGTGTTTGATGGGGACGGTGTAGAGGGAGCTTTACTCTGTATCTAACCCCGTGCTGTACCTCTCCTGGGAGTGTTTGATGGGGACGATGTCGAGGTAGCTTTACTCTGTATCTAACCCCGTGCTGTACCTGCCCTGGGAGTGTTTGATGGGGAAGGTGTAGAGGGAGCTTTACTCTGTATCTAACCCCGTGCTGTACCTGTCCTGGGAGTGTTTGATGGGGACAGTGTAGAGGGAGCTTTACTCTGTATCTAACCCCGTGCTGTACCTGCCCTGGGAGTGTTTGATGGGGACAGTGTAGAGGGAGCTTTACTCTGTATCTAACCCCGTGCTGTACCTGCCCTGGGAGTGTTTGATGGGGACGGTGTAGAGGGAGCTTTACTCTGTATCTAACCCCGTGCTGTACCTGTCCTGGGAGTGTTTGATGGGGACGGTGTAGAGGGAGCTTTACTCTGTATCTAACCCCGTGCTGTACCTGTCCTGGGAGTGTTTGATGGGGACAGTGTAGAGAGAGCTTTACTCTGTATCTAACCCCGTGCTGTACCTGTCCTGGGAGTGTATGATGGGGACAGTGTAGAGAGAGCTTTACTCTGTATCTAACCCCGTACTGTACCTGTCCTGGGAGTGTTTTATGGGGACGGTGTAGAGGGAACTTTACTCTGTATCTAACCCCGTGCTGTACCTGTCCTGGGAGTGTTTGATGGGGACGGTGTAGAGGGAGCTTTACTCTGTATCTAACCCCGTGCTGTACCTGTCCTGGGAGTGTTTGATGGGGACGGTGTAGAGGGAGCTTTACTCTGTATCTAACCCCGTGCTGTACCTGTCCTGGGAGTGTTTGATGGGGACGGTGTAGAGGGAGCTTTACTCTGTATCTAACCCCTTGCTGTACCTGTCCTGGGAGTGTTTGATGGGGACGGTGTAGAGGGAGCTTTACTCTGTATCTAACCCCGTACTGTACCTGTCCTGGGAGTGTTTGATGGGGACGGTGTAGAGGGAGCTTTACTCTGTATCTAACCCCGTGCTGGACCTGTCCTGGGAGTGTTTGATGGGGACGGTGTAGAGGGAGCTTTACTCTGTATCTAACCCCGTGCTGTACCTCTCCTGGGAGTGTTTGATGGGGACGATGTCGAGGTAGCTTTACTCTGTATCTAACCCCGTGCTGTACCTGCCCTGGGAGTGTTTGATGGGGAAGGTGTAGAGGGAGCTTTACTCTGTATCTAACCCCGTGCTGTACCTGTCCTGGGAGTGTTTGATGGGGACAGTGTAGAGGGAGCTTTACTCTGTATCTAACCCCGTGCTGTACCTGCCCTGGGAGTGTTTGATGGGGACAGTGTAGAGGGAGCTTTACTCTGTATCTAACCCCGTGCTGTACCTGCCCTGGGAGTGTTTGATGGGGACGGTGTAGAGGGAGCTTTACTCTGTATCTAACCCCGTGCTGTACCTGTCCTGGGAGTGTTTGATGGGGACGGTGTAGAGGGAGCTTTACTCTGTATCTAACCCCGTGCTGTACCTGTCCTGGGAGTGTTTGATGGGGACAGTGTAGAGAGAGCTTTACTCTGTATCTAACCCCGTGCTGTACCTGTCCTGGGAGTGTATGATGGGGACAGTGTAGAGAGAGCTTTACTCTGTATCTAACCCCGTACTGTACCTGTCCTGGGAGTGTTTTATGGGGACGGTGTAGAGGGAACTTTACTCTGTATCTAACCCCGTGCTGTACCTGTCCTGGGAGTGTTTGATGGGGACGGTGTAGAGGGAACTTTACTCTGTATCTAACCCCGTGCTGTACCTGTCCTGGGAGTGTTTGATGGGGACGGTGTAGAGGGAGCTTTACTCTGTATCTAACCCCGTGCTGTACCTGTCCTGGGAGTGTTTGATGGGGACGGTGTAGAGGGAGCTTTACTCTGTATCTAACCCCTTGCTGTACCTGTCCTGGGAGTGTTTGATGGGGACGGTGTAGAGGGAGCTTTACTCTGTATCTAACCCCGTGCTGTACCTGCCCTGGGAGTGTTTGATGGGGACGGTGTAGAGGGAGCTTTACTCTGTATCTAACCCCGTACTGTACCTGTCCTGGGAGTGTTTGATGGGGACGGTGTAGAGGGAGCTTTACTCTGTATCTAACCCCGTGCTGGACCTGTCCTGGGAGTGTTTGATGGGGACGGTGTAGAGGGAGCTTTACTCTGTATCTAACCCCGTGCTGTACCTGTCCTGGGAGTGTTTGATGGGGACGATGTCGAGGTAGCTTTACTCTGTATGTAACCCCGTGCTGTACCTGTCCTGGGAGTGTTTGATGGGGACGGTGTAGAGGGAGCTTTACTCTGTATCTAACCCCGTGCTGTACCTGCCCTGGGAGTGTTTGATGGGGACGGTGTAGAGGGAGCTTTACTCTGTATCTAACCCCGTGCTGTACCTGCCCTGGGAGTGTTTGATGGGGAAGGTGTAGAGGGAGCTTTACTCTGTATCTAACCCCGTGCTGTACCTGTCCTGGGAGTGTTTGATGGGGACAGTGTAGAGGGAGCTTTACTCTGTATCTAACCCCGTGCTGTACCTGCCCTGGGAGTGTTTGATGGGGACAGTGTAGAGGGAGCTTTACTCTGTATCTAACCCCGTGCTGTACCTGCCCTGGGAGTGTTTGATGGGGACGGTGTAGAGGGAGCTTTACTCTGTATCTAACCCCGTGCTGTACCTGTCCTGGGAGTGTTTGATGGGGACGGTGTAGAGGGAGCTTTACTCTGTATCTAACCCCGTGCTGTACCTGTCCTGGGAGTGTTTGATGGGGACGGTGTAGAGGGAGCTTTACTCTGTATCTAACCCCGTGCTGTACCTGTCCTGGGAGTGTTTGATGGGTACGGTGTAGAGGCAGCTTTACTCTGTATCTAACCCCGTGCTGCACCTGTCCTGGGAGTGTTTGATGGGTACAGTGTAGAGGGAGCTTTACTCCGTATCTAACCCCGTGCTGTACCTGCCCTGGGAGTGTTTGATGGGGACAGTGTAGACGGAGCTTTACTCTGTATCTAACCCCGTGCTGTACCTGCCCTGGGAGTGTTTGATGGGGACAGTGTAGAGGGAGCTTTACTCTGTATCTAACCCCGTGCTGTACCTGCCCTGCGAGTGTTTGATGGGGACAGTGTAGCGGGAGCTTTACTCTGTATCTAACCCCGTGCTGTACCTGTCCTGGGAGTGTTTGATGGGGACAGTGTAGAGGGAGCTTTACTCTGTATCTAACCCCGTACTGTACCTGTCCTGGGAGTGTTTGATGGGGACGGTGTAGAGGGAACTTTACTCTGTATCTAACCCCGTGCTGTACCTGTCCTGGGAGTGTTTGATGGGGACGGTGTAGAGGGAGCTTTACTCTGTATCTAACCCCGTGCTGTACCTGCCCTGGGAGTGTTTGATGGGAACAGTGTAGAGGGAGCTTTACTCTGTATCTAACCCCGTGCTGTACCTGTCCTGGGAGTGTTTGATGGGGACGGTGTAGAGGGAGCTTTACTCTGTATCTAACCCCGTGCTGTACCTGTCCTGGGAGTGTTTGATGGGGACGGTGTAGAGGGAGCTTTACTCTGTATCTAACCCCGTGCTGTACCTGTCCTGGGAGTGTTTGATGGGGACGGTGTAGAGGCAGCTTTACTCTGTATCTAACCCCGTGCTGCACCTGTCCTGGGAGTGTTTGATGGGGACGGTGTAGAGGCAGCTTTACTCTGTATCTAACCCCGTGCTGCACCTGTCCTGGGAGTGTTTGATGGGGATGGTGTAGAGGGAGCTTTACTCTGTATCTAACCCCGTGCTGTACCTGCCCTGGGAGTGTTTGATGGGGACAGTGTAGAGGGAGCTTTACTCTGTATCTAACCCCGTGCTGTACCTGCCCTGGGAGTGTTTGATGGGCACCGTGTAGAGGGAGCTTTACTCTGTATCTAACCCCGTGCTGTACCTGCCCTGGGAGTGTTTGATGGGAACAGTGTAGAGGGAGCTTTACTCTGTATCTAACCCCGTGCTGTACCTGTCCTGGGAGTGTTTGATGGGGACGGTGTAGAGGGAGCTTTACTCTGTATCTAACCCCGTGCTGTACCTGTCCTGGGAGTGTTTGATGGGGACGGTGTAGAGGGAGCTTTACTCTGTATCTAACCCCGTGCTGTACCTGTCCTGGGAGTGTTTGATGGGGACGGTGTAGAGGCAGCTTTACTCTGTATCTAACCCCGTGCTGCACCTGTCCTGGGAGTGTTTGATGGGGACGGTGTAGAGGCAGCTTTACTCTGTATCTAACCCCGTGCTGCACCTGTCCTGGGAGTGTTTGATGGGGATGGTGTAGAGGGAACTTTACTCTGTATCTAAGCCCGTGCTGTACCTGCCCTGGGAGTGTTTGATGGGGACAGTGTAGAGGGAGCTTTACTCTGTATCTAACCCCGTGCTGTACCTGCCCTGGGAGTGTTTGATGGGGACCGTGTAGAGGGAGCTTTACTCTGTATCTAACCCCGTGCTGTATCTGTCCTGGGAGTGTTTGATGGGGACTGTGTAGGGAGCTTTACTCTGTATCTAACCCCGTGCTGTACCTGTCCTGGGAGTGTTTGATGGGGACAGTGTAGAGGGAGCTTTACTCTGTATCTAACCCCGTGCTGTACCTGCCCTGGGAGTGTTTGATGGGGAAGGTGTAGAGGGAGCTTTACTCTGTATCTAACCCCGTGCTGTACCTGTCCTGGGAGTGTTTGATGGGGACAGTGTAGAGGGAGCTTTACTCTGCATCTAACCCCATGCTGTACCTGTCCTGGGAGTGTTTGATGGGGACGGTGTAGAGGGAGCTTTACTCTGTATCTAACCCCGTGCTGTACCTGCCCTGGGAGTGTTTGATGGGGAAGGTGTAGAGGGAGCTTTACTCTGTATCTAACCCCGTGCTGTACCTGTCCTGGGATTGTTTTATGGGGACGGTGTAGATGGAGCTTTACTCTGTATCTAACCCCGTGCTGTACCTGTCCTGGGAGTGTTTGATGGGGACGGTGTAGAGGCAGCTTTACTCTGTATCTAACCCCGTGCTGCACCTGTCCTGGGAGTGTTTGATGGGGATGGTGTAGAGGGAGCTTTACTCTGTATCTAACCCCGTGCTGTACCTGTCCTGGGAGTGTTTGATGGGGACGGTGTAGAGGGAGCTTTACTCTGTATCTAACCCCGTGCTGTACCTGTCCTGGGAGTGTTTGATGGGGACGGTGTAGAGGGAGCTTTACTCTGTATGTAACCCCGTGCTGTACCTGTCCTGGGAGTGTTTGATGGGTAAGGTGTAGAGGCAGCTTTACTCTGTATCTAACCCCGTGCTGCACCTGTCCTGGGAGTGTTTGATGGGGACAGTGTAGAGGGATCTTTACTCTGTATCTAACCCCGTGCTGTACCTGCCCGGGGAGTGTTTGATGGGGACAGTGTAGACGGAGCTTTACTCTGTATCTAACCCCTTGCTGTACCTGCCCTGGGAGTGTTTGATGGGGACAGTGTAGAGGGAGCTTTACTCTGTATCTAACCCCGTGCTGTACCTGCCCTGGGAGTGTTTGATGGGGACAGTGTAGAGGGAGCTTTACTCTGTATCTAACCCCGTGCTGTACCTGTCCTGGGAGTGTTTGATGGGGACGGTGTAGAGGGAGCTTTACTCTGTATCTAACCCCGTACTGTACCTGTCCTGGGAGTGTTTGATGGGCACGGTGTAGATGGAGCTTTACTCTGTATCTAACCCCGTGCTGTACCTGTCCTGGGAGTGTTTGATGGGGACAGTGTAGAGAGAGCTTTACTCTGTATCTAACCCCATGCTGTACCTGTCCTGGGAGTGTTTGATGGGGACGGTGTAGAGGGAGCTTTACTCTGTATCTAACCCCGTGCTGTACCTGCCCTGGGAGTGTTTGATGGGGACGGTGTAGAGGGAGCTTTACTCTGTATCTAACCCCGTGCTGTACCTGTCCTGGGAGTGTTTGATGGGGACGGTGTAGAGGGAGCTTTACTCTGTATCTAACCCCGTGCTGTACCTGTCCTGGGAGTGTTTGATGGGGACGGTGTAGAGGGAGCTTTACTCTGTATCTAACCCCGTGCTGTACCTGTCCTGGGAGTGTTTGATGGGGACGGTGTAGAGGCAGCTTTGCTCTGTATCTAACCCCGTGCTGCACCTGTCCTGGGAGTGTTTGATGGGGACGGTGTAGAGGCAGCTTTACTCTGTATCTAACCCCGTGCTGCACCTGTCCTGGGAGTGTTTGATGGGGACGGTGTAGAGGGAGCTTTACTCTGTATCTAACCCCGTGCTGTACCTGTCCTGGGAGTGTTTGATGGGGACGGTGTAGAGGGAGCTTTACTCTGTATCTAACCCCGTGCTGTACCTGTCCTGGGAGTGTTTGATGGGGACGGTGTAGAGGCAGCTTTACTCTGTATCTAACCCCGTGCTGCACCTGTCCTGGGAGTGTTTGATGGGGACGGTGTAGAGGCAGCTTTACTCTGTATCTAACCCCGTGCTGCACCTGTCCTGGGAGTGTTTGATGGGGATGGTGTAGAGGGAGCTTTACTCTGTATCTAACCCCGTGCTGTACCTGCCCTGGGAGTGTTTGATGGGGACAGTGTAGAGGGAGCTTTACTCTGTATCTAACCCCGTGCTGTACCTGCCCTGGGAGTGTTTGATGGGGACCGTGTAGAGGGAGCTTTACTCTGTATCTAACCCCGTGCTGTATCTGTCCTGGGAGTGTTTGATGGGGACTGTGTAGGGAGCTTTACTCTGTATCTAACCCCGTGCTGTACCTGTCCTGGGAGTGTTTGATGGGGACAGTGTAGAGGGAGCTTTACTCTGTATCTAACCCCGTGCTGTACCTGCCCTGGGAGTGTTTGATGGGGAAGGTGTAGAGGGAGCTTTACTCTGTATCTAACCCCGTGCTGTACCTGTCCTGGGAGTGTTTGATGGGGACAGTGTAGAGGGAGCTTTACTCTGCATCTAACCCCATGCTGTCCCTGTCCTGGGAGTGTTTGATGGGGACGGTGTAGAGGGAGCTTTACTCTGTATCTAACCCCGTGCTGTACCTGCCCTGGGAGTGTTTGATGGGGAAGGTGTAGAGGGAGCTTTACTCTGTATCTAACCCCGTGCTGTACCTGTCCTGGGATTGTTTTATGGGGACGGTGTAGATGGAGCTTTACTCTGTATCTAACCCCGTGCTGTACCTGTCCTGGGAGTGTTTGATGGGGACAGTGTAGAGGGAGCTTTACTCTGTATCTAACCCCGTGCTGTACCTGCCCTGGGAGTGTTTGATGGGGACAGTGTAGAGGGAGCTTTACTCTGTATCTAACCCCGTGCTGTACCTATCCTGGGAGTGTTTGATGGGGACGGTGTAGAGGGAACTTTACTCTGTATCTAACCCCGTGCTGTACCTGTCCTGGGAGTGTTTTATGGGGACGGTGTAGATGGAGCTTTACTCTGTATCTAACCCCGTGCTGTACCTGTCCTGGGAGTGTTTGATGGGGACAGTGTAGAGAGAGCTTTACTCTGTATCTAACCCCGTGCTGTACCTGTCCTGGGAGTGTATGATGGGGACAGTGTAGAGAGAGCTTTACTCTGTATCTAACACCGTACTGTACCTGTCCTGGGAGTGTTTTATGGGGACGGTGTAGAGGGAACTTTACTCTGTATCTAACCCCGTGCTGTACCTGTCCTGGGAGTGTTTGATGGGGACGGTGTAGAGGGAGCTTTACTCTGTATCTAACCCCGTGCTGTACCTGTCCTGGGAGTGTTTGATGGGGACGGTGTAGAGGGAGCTTTACTCTGTATCTAACCCCGTGCTGTACCTGTCCTGGGAGTGTTTGATGGGGACGGTGTAGAGGGAGCTTTACTCTGTATCTAACCCCGTGCTGTACCTGTCCTGGGAGTGTTTGATGGGGACGGTGTAGAGGGAGCTTTACTCTGTATCTAACCCCGTGCTGTACCTGCCCTGGGAGTGTTTGATGGGGACGGTGTAGAGGGAGCTTTACTCTGTATCTAACCCCGTACTGTACCTGTCCTGGGAGTGTTTGATGGGGACGGTGTAGAGGGAGCTTTACTCTGTATCTAACCCCGTGCTGGACCTGTCCTGGGAGTGTTTGATGGGGACGGTGTAGAGGGAGCTTTACTCTGTATCTAACCCCGTGCTGTACCTGTCCTGGGAGTGTTTGATGGGGACGATGTCGAGGTAGCTTTACTCTGTGTGTAACCCCGTGCTGTACCTGTCCTGGGAGTGTTTGATGGGGACGGTGTAGAGGGAGCTTTACTCTGTATCTAACCCCGTGCTGTACCTGCCCTGGGAGTGTTTGATGGGGACGGTGTAGAGGGAGCTTTACTCTGTATCTAACCCCGTGCTGTACCTGCCCTGGGAGTGTTTGATGGGGAAGGTGTAGAGGGAGCTTTACTCTGTATCTAACCCCGTGCTGTACCTGTCCTGGGAGTGTTTGATGGGGACAGTGTAGAGGGAGCTTTACTCTGTATCTAACCCCGTGCTGTACCTGCCCTGGGAGTGTTTGATGGGGACAGTGTAGAGGGAGCTTTACTCTGTATCTAACCCCGTGCTGTACCTGCCCTGGGAGTGTTTGATGGGGACGGTGTAGAGGGAGCTTTACTCTGTATCTAACCCCGTGCTGTACCTGTCCTGGGAGTGTTTGATGGGGACGGTGTAGAGGGAGCTTTACTCTGTATCTAACCCCGTGCTGTACCTGTCCTGGGAGTGTTTGATGGGAACGGTGTAGAGGGAGCTTTACTCTGTATCTAACCCCGTGCTGTACCTGTCCTGGGAGTGTTTGATGGGTACGGTGTAGAGGCAGCTTTACTCTGTATCTAACCACGTGCTGCACCTGTCCTGGGAGTGTTTGATGGGTACGGTGTAGAGGAGCTTTACTCTGTATCTAACCCCGTGCTGTACCTGCCCTGGGAGTGTTTGATGGGGACAGTGTAGACGGAGCTTTACTCTGTATCTAACCCCGTGCTGTACCTGCCCTGGGAGTGTTTGATGGGGACAGTGTAGAGGGAGCTTTACTCTGTATCTAACCCCGTGCTGTACCTGTCCTGGGAGTGTTTGATGGGGACAGTGTAGAGGGAGCTTTACTCTGTATCTAACCCCGTACTGTACCTGTCCTGGGAGTGTTTGATGGGGACGGTGTAGAGGGAACTTTACTCTGTATCTAACCCCGTGCTGTACCTGTCCTGGGAGTGTTTGATGGGGACGGTGTAGAGGGAGCTTTACTCTGTATCTAACCCCGTGCTGTACCTGCCCTGGGAGTGTTTGATGGGAACAGTGTAGAGGGAGCTTTACTCTGTATCTAACCCCGTGCTGTACCTGTCCTGGGAGTGTTTGATGGGGACGGTGTAGAGGGAGCTTTACTCTGTATCTAACCCCGTGCTGTACCTGTCCTGGGAGTGTTTGATGGGGACGGTGTAGAGGGAGCTTTACTTTGTATCTAACCCCGTGCTGTACCTGTCCTGGGAGTGTTTGATGGGAACGGTGTAGAGCAGCTTTACTCTGTATCTAACCCCGTGCTGCACCTGTCCTGGGAGTGTTTGATGGGGACGGTGTAGAGGCAGCTTTACTCTGTATCTAACCCCGTGCTGCACCTGTCCTGGGAGTGTTTGATGGGGATGGTGTAGAGGGAGCTTTACTCTGTATCTAACCCCGTGCTGTACCTGCCCTGGGAGTGTTGATGGGGACAGTGTAGAGGGAGCTTTACTCTGTATCTAACCCCGTGCTGTACCTGCCCTGGGAGTGTTTGATGGGCACCGTGTAGAGGGAGCTTTACTCTGTATCTAACCCCGTGCTGTATCTGTCCTGGGAGTGTTTGATGGGGACTGTGTAGGGGCTTTACTCTGTATCTAACCCCGTGCTGTACCTGTCCTGGGAGTGTTTGATGGGGACAGTGTAGAGGGAGCTTTACTCTGTATCTAACCCCGTGCTGTACCTGCCCTGGGAGTGTTTGATGGGGAAGGTGTAGAGGGAGCTTTACTCTGTATCTAACCCCGTGCTGTACCTGTCCTGGGAGTGTTTGATGGGGACAGTGTAGAGGGAGCTTTACTCTGTATCTAACCCCATGCTGTACCTGTCCTGGGAGTGTTTGATGGGGACGGTGTAGAGGGAGCTTTACTCTGTATCTAACCCCGTGCTGCACCTGTCCTGGGAGTGTTTGATGGGGACGGTGTAGAGGGAGCTTTACTCTGTATCTAACCCCGTGCTGTACCTGTCCTGGGAGTGTTTGATGGGGACGGTGTAGAGGGAGCTTTACTCTGTATCTAACCCCGTGCTGTACCTGTCCTGGGAGTGTTTGATGGGGACGGTGTAGAGGCAGCTTTACTCTGTATCTAACCCCGTGCTGCACCTGTCCTGGGAGTGTTTGATGGGGACGGTGTAGAGGCAGCTTTACTCTGTATCTAACCCCGTGCTGCACCTCTCCTGGGAGTGTTTGATGGGGATGGTGTAGAGGGAGCTTTACTCTGTATCTAACCCCGTGCTGTACCTGCCCTGGGAGTGTTTGATGGGGACAGTGTAGAGGGAGCTTTACTCTGTATCTAACCCCGTGCTGTACCTGCCCTGGGAGTGTTTGATGTGGACCGTGTAGAGGGAGCTTTACTCTGTATCTAACCCCGTGCTGTATCTGTCCTGGGAGTGTTTGATGGGGACTGTGTAGGGAGCTTTACTCTGTATCTAACCCCGTGCTGTACCTGTCCTGGGAGTGTTTGATGGGGACAGTGTAGAGGGAGCTTTACTCTGTATCTAACCCCGTGCTGTACCTGCCCTGGGAGTGTTTGATGGGGAAGGTGTAGAGGGAGCTTTACTCTGTATCTAACCCCGTGCTGTACCTGTCCTGGGAGTGTTTGATGGGGACAGTGTAGAGGGAGCTTTACTCTGCATCTAACCCCATGCTGTACCGGTCCTGGGAGTGTTTGATGGGGACGGTGTAGAGGGAGCTTTACTCTGTATCTAACCCCGTGCTGTACCTGCCCTGGGAGTGTTTGATGGGGAAGGTGTAGAGGGAGCTTTACTCTGTATCTAACCCCGTGCTGTACCTGTCCTGGGATTGTTTTATGGGGACGGTGTAGATGGAGCTTTACTCTGTATCTAACCCCGTGCTGTACCTGTCCTGGGAGTGTTTGATGGGGACAGTGTAGAGGGAGCTTTACTCTGTATCTAACCCCGTGCTGTACCTGCCCTGGGAGTGTTTGATGGGGACAGTGTAGAGGGAGCTTTACTCTGTATCTAACCCCGTTCTGTACCTATCCTGGGAGTGTTTGATGGGGACGGTGTAGAGGGAACTTTACTCTGTATCTAACCCCGTGCTGTACCTGTCCTGGGAGTGTTTTATGGGGACGGTGTAGATGGAGCTTTACTCTGTATCTAACCCCGTGCTGTACCTGTCCTGGGAGTGTTTGATGGGGACAGTGTAGAGAGAGCTTTACTCTGTATCTAACCCCGTGCTGTACCTGTCCTGGGAGTGTATGATGGGGACAGTGTAGAGAGAGCTTTACTCTGTATCTAACCCCGTACTGTACCTGTCCTGGGAGTGTTTTATGGGGACGGTGTAGAGGGAACTTTACTCTGTATCTAACCCCGTGCTGTACCTGTCCTGGGAGTGTTTGATGGGGACGGTGTAGAGGGAGCTTTACTCTGTATCTAACCCCGTGCTGTACCTGTCCTGGGAGTGTTTGATGGGGACGGTGTAGAGGGAGCTTTACTCTGTATCTAACCCCGTGCTGTACCTGTCCTGGGAGTGTTTGATGGGGACGATGTCGAGGTAGCTTTACTCTGTATCTAACCCCGTGCTGTACCTGCCCTGGGAGTGTTTGATGGGGAAGGTGTAGAGGGAGCTTTACTCTGTATCTAACCCCGTGCTGGACCTGTCCTGGGAGTGTTTGATGGGGACGGTGTAGAGGGAGCTTTACTCTGTATCTAACCCCGTGCTGTACCTGTCCTGGGAGTGTTTGATGGGGACGATGTCGAGGTAGCTTTACTCTGTATCTAACCCCGTGCTGTACCTGCCCTGGGAGTGTTTGATGGGGAAGGTGTAGAGGGAGCTTTACTCTGTATCTAACCCCGTGCTGTACCTGTCCTGGGAGTGTTTGATGGGGACGGTGTAGAGGGAGCTTTACTCTGTATCTAACCCCGTGCTGGACCTGTCCTGGGAGTGTTTGATGGGGACGGTGTAGAGGGAGCTTTACTCTGTATCTAACCCCGTGCTGTACCTGTCCTGGGAGTGTTTGATGGGGACGATGTCGAGGTAGCTTTACTCTGTATCTAACCCCGTGCTGTACCTGCCCTGGGAGTGTTTGATGGGGAAGGTGTAGAGGGAGCTTTACTCTGTATCTAACCCCGTGCTGTACCTGTCCTGGGAGTGTTTGATGGGGACAGTGTAGAGGGAGCTTTACTCTGTATCTAACCCCGTGCTGTACCTGCCCTGGGAGTGTTTGATGCGGACAGTGTAGAGGGAGCTTTACTCTGTATCTAACCCCGTGCTGTACCTGCCCTGGGAGTGTTTGATGGGGACGGTGTAGAGGGAGCTTTACTCTGTATCTAACCCCGTGCTGTACCTGTCCTGGGAGTGTTTGATGGGGACGGTGTAGAGGGAGCTTTACTCTGTATCTAACCCCGTGCTGTACCTGTCCTGGGAGTGTTTGATGGGGACAGTGTAGAGAGAGCTTTACTCTGTATCTAACCCCGTGCTGTACCTGTCCTGGGAGTGTATGATGGGGACAGTGTAGAGAGAGCTTTACTCTGTATCTAACCCCGTACTGTACCTGTCCTGGGAGTGTTTTATGTGGACGGTGTAGAGGGAACTTTACTCTGTATCTAACCCCGTGCTGTACCTGTCCTGGGAGTGTTTGATGGGGACGGTGTAGAGGGAGCTTTACTCTGTATCTAACCCCGTGCTGTACCTGTCCTGGGAGTGTTTGATGGGGACGGTGTAGAGGGAGCTTTACTCTGTATCTAACCCCGTGCTGTACCTGTCCTGGGAGTGTTTGATGGGGACGGTGTAGAGGGAGCTTTACTCTGTATCTAACCCCGTGCTGTACCTGTCCTGGGAGTGTTTGATGGGGACGGTGTAGAGGCAGCTTTACTCTGTATCTAACCCCGTGCTGCACCTGTCCTGGGAGTGTTTGATGGGGACGGTGTAGAGGCAGCTTTACTCTGTATCTAACCCCGTGCTGCACCTGTCCTGGGAGTGTTTGATGGGGATGGTGTAGAGGGAGCTTTACTCTGTATCTAACCCCGTGCTGTACCTGCCCTGGGAGTGTTTGATGGGGACAGTGTAGAGGGAGCTTTACTCTGTATCTAACCCCGTGCTGTACCTGCCCTGGGAGTGTTTGATGGGCACCGTGTAGAGGGAGCTTTACTCTGTATCTAACCCCGTGCTGTACCTGCCCTGGGAGTGTTTGATGGGAACAGTGTAGAGGGAGCTTTACTCTGTATCTAACCCCGTGCTGTACCTGTCCTGGGAGTGTTTGATGGGGACGGTGTAGAGGGAGCTTTACTCTGTATCTAACCCCGTGCTGTACCTGTCCTGGGAGTGTTTGATGGGGACGGTGTAGAGGGAGCTTTACTCTGTATCTAACCCCGTGCTGTACCTGTCCTGGGAGTGTTTGATGGGGACGGTGTAGAGGCAGCTTTACTCTGTATCTAACCCCGTGCTGCACCTGTCCTGGGAGTGTTTGATGGGGACGGTGTAGAGGCAGCTTTACTCTGTATCTAACCCCGTGCTGCACCTGTCCTGGGAGTGTTTGATGGGGATGGTGTAGAGGGAACTTTACTCTGTATCTAAGCCCGTGCTGTACCTGCCCTGGGAGTGTTTGATGGGGACAGTGTAGAGGGAGCTTTACTCTGTATCTAACCCCGTGCTGTACCTGCCCTGGGAGTGTTTGATGGGGACCGTGTAGAGGGAGCTTTACTCTGTATCTAACCCCGTGCTGTATCTGTCCTGGGAGTGTTTGATGGGGACTGTGTAGGGAGCTTTACTCTGTATCTAACCCCGTGCTGTACCTGTCCTGGGAGTGTTTGATGGGGACAGTGTAGAGGGAGCTTTACTCTGTATCTAACCCCGTGCTGTACCTGCCCTGGGAGTGTTTGATGGGGAAGGTGTAGAGGGAGCTTTACTCTGTATCTAACCCCGTGCTGTACCTGTCCTGGGAGTGTTTGATGGGGACAGTGTAGAGGGAGCTTTACTCTGCATCTAACCCCATGCTGTACCTGTCCTGGGAGTGTTTGATGGGGACGGTGTAGAGGGAGCTTTACTCTGTATCTAACCCCGTGCTGTACCTGCCCTGGGAGTGTTTGATGGGGAAGGTGTAGAGGGAGCTTTACTCTGTATCTAACCCCGTGCTGTACCTGTCCTGGGATTGTTTTATGGGGACGGTGTAGATGGAGCTTTACTCTGTATCTAACCCCGTGCTGTACCTGTCCTGGGAGTGTTTGATGGGGACGGTGTAGAGGCAGCTTTACTCTGTATCTAACCCCGTGCTGCACCTGTCCTGGGAGTGTTTGATGGGGATGGTGTAGAGGGAGCTTTACTCTGTATCTAACCCCGTGCTGTACCTGTCCTGGGAGTGTTTGATGGGGACGGTGTAGAGGGAGCTTTACTCTGTATCTAACCCCGTGCTGTACCTGTCCTGGGAGTGTTTGATGGGGACGGTGTAGAGGGAGCTTTACTCTGTATGTAACCCCGTGCTGTACCTGTCCTGGGAGTGTTTGATGGGTAAGGTGTAGAGGCAGCTTTACTCTGTATCTAACCCCGTGCTGCACCTGTCCTGGGAGTGTTTGATGGGGACAGTGTAGAGGGATCTTTACTCTGTATCTAACCCCGTGCTGTACCTGCCCGGGGAGTGTTTGATGGGGACAGTGTAGACGGAGCTTTACTCTGTATCTAACCCCTTGCTGTACCTGCCCTGGGAGTGTTTGATGGGGACAGTGTAGAGGGAGCTTTACTCTGTATCTAACCCCGTGCTGTACCTGCCCTGGGAGTGTTTGATGGGGACAGTGTAGAGGGAGCTTTACTCTGTATCTAACCCCGTGCTGTACCTGTCCTGGGAGTGTTTGATGGGGACGGTGTAGAGGGAGCTTTACTCTGTATCTAACCCCGTACTGTACCTGTCCTGGGAGTGTTTGATGGGCACGGTGTAGAGGGAACTTTACTCTGTATCTAACCCCGTGCTGTACCTGTCCTGGGAGTGTTTGATGGGGACGGTGTAGAGGGAGCTTTACTCTGTATCTAACCCCGTGCTGTACCTGCCCTGGGAGTGTTTGATGGGGACGGTGTAGAGGGAGCTTTACTCTGTATCTAACCCCGTGCTGTACCTGTCCTGGGAGTGTTTGATGGGGACGGTGTAGAGGGAGCTTTACTCTGTATCTAACCCCGTGCTGTACCTGTCCTGGGAGTGTTTGATGGGGACAGTGTAGAGGGAGCTTTACTCTGTATCTAACCCCGTGCTGTACCTGTCCTGGGAGTGTTTGATGGGGACGGTGTAGAGGCAGCTTTGCTCTGTATCTAACCCCGTGCTGCACCTGTCCTGGGAGTGTTTGATGGGGACGGTGTAGAGGCAGCTTTACTCTGTATCTAACCCCGTGCTGCACCTGTCCTGGGAGTGTTTGATGGGGACGGTGTAGAGGGAGCTTTACTCTGTATCTATCCCCGTGCTGTACCTGTCCTGGGAGTGTTTGATGGGAACGGTGTAGAGGGAGCTTTACTCTGTATCTAACCCCGTGCTGTACCTGTCCTGGGAGTGTTTGATGGGTACGGTGTAGAGGCAGCTTTACTCTGTATCTAACCACGTGCTGCACCTGTCCTGGGAGTGTTTGATGGGTACGGTGTAGAGGGAGCTTTACTCTGTATCTAACCCCGTGCTGTACCTGCCCTGGGAGTGTTTGATGGGGACAGTGTAGACGGAGCTTTACTCTGTATCTAACCCCGTGCTGTACCTGCCCTGGGAGTGTTTGATGGGGACAGTGTAGAGGGAGCTTTACTCTGTATCTAACCCCGTGCTGTACCTGTCCTGGGAGTGTTTGATGGGGACAGTGTAGAGGGAGCTTTACTCTGTATCTAACCCCGTACTGTACCTGTCCTGGGAGTGTTTGATGGGGACGGTGTAGAGGGAACTTTACTCTGTATCTAACCCCGTGCTGTACCTGTCCTGGGAGTGTTTGATGGGGACGGTGTAGAGGGAGCTTTACTCTGTATCTAACCCCGTGCTGTACCTGCCCTGGGAGTGTTTGATGGGAACAGTGTAGAGGGAGCTTTACTCTGTATCTAACCCCGTGCTGTACCTGTCCTGGGAGTGTTTGATGGGGACGGTGTAGAGGGAGCTTTACTCTGTATCTAACCCCGTGCTGTACCTGTCCTGGGAGTGTTTGATGGGGACGGTGTAGAGGGAGCTTTACTCTGTATCTAACCCCGTGCTGTACCTGTCCTGGGAGTGTTTGATGGGAACGGTGTAGAGGCAGCTTTACTCTGTATCTAACCCCGTGCTGCACCTGTCCTGGGAGTGTTTGATGTGGACGGTGTAGAGGCAGCTTTACTCTGTATCTAACCCCGTGCTGCACCTGTCCTGGGAGTGTTTGATGGGGATGGTGTAGAGGGAGCTTTACTCTGTATCTAACCCCGTGCTGTACCTGCCCTGGGAGTGTTTGATGGGGACAGTGTAGAGGGAGCTTTACTCTGTATCTAACCCCGTGCTGTACCTGCCCTGGGAGTGTTTGATGGGCACCGTGTAGAGGGAGCTTTACTCTGTATCTAACCCCGTGCTGTATCTGTCCTGGGAGTGTTTGATGGGGACTGTGTAGGGAGCTTTACTCTGTATCTAACCCCGTGCTGTACCTGTCCTGGGAGTGTTTGATGGGGACAGTGTAGAGGGAGCTTTACTCTGTATCTAACCCCGTGCTGTACCTGCCCTGGGAGTGTTTGATGGGGAAGGTGTAGAGGGAGCTTTACTCTGTATCTAACCCCGTGCTGTACCTGTCCTGGGAGTGTTTGATGGGGACAGTGTAGAGGGAGCTTTACTCTGTATCTAACCCCATGCTGTACCTGTCCTGGGAGTGTTTGATGGGGACGGTGTAGAGGGAGCTTTACTCTGTATCTAACCCCGTGCTGCACCTGTCCTGGGAGTGTTTGATGGGGACGGTGTAGAGGGAGCTTTACTCTGTATCTAACCCCGTGCTGTACCTGTCCTGGGAGTGTTTGATGGGGACGGTGTAGCGGGAGCTTTACTCTGTATCTAACCCCGTGCTGTACCTGTCCTGGGAGTGTTTGATGGGGACGGTGTAGAGGGAGCTTTACTCTGTATCTAACCCCGTACTGTACCTGTCCTGGGAGTGTTTGATGGGCACGGTGTAGAGGGAACTTTACTCTGTATCTAACCCCGTGCTGTACCTGTCCTGGGAGTGTTTGATGGGGACGGTGTAGAGGGAGCTTTACTCTGTATCTAACCCCGTGCTGTACCTGCCCTGGGAGTGTTTGATGGGGACGGTGTAGAGGGAGCTTTACTCTGTATCTAACCCCGTGCTGTACCTGTCCTGGGAGTGTTTGATGGGGACGGTGTAGAGGGAGCTTTACTCTGTATCTAACCCCGTGCTGTACCTGTCCTGGGAGTGTTTGATGGGGACAGTGTAGAGGGAGCTTTACTCTGTATCTAACCCCATGCTGTACCTGTCCTGGGAGTGTTTGATGGGGACGGTGTAGAGGCAGCTTTGCTCTGTATCTAACCCCGTGCTGCACCTGTCCTGGGAGTGTTTGATGGGGACGGTGTAGAGGCAGCTTTACTCTGTATCTAACCCCGTGCTGCACCTGTCCTGGGAGTGTTTGATGGGGACGGTGTAGAGGGAGCTTTACTCTGTATCTAACCCCGTGCTGTACCTGTCCTGGGAGTGTTTGATGGGAACGGTGTAGAGGGAGCTTTACTCTGTATCTAACCCCGTGCTGTACCTGTCCTGGGAGTGTTTGATGGGTACGGTGTAGAGGCAGCTTTACTCTGTATCTAACCACGTGCTGCACCTGTCCTGGGAGTGTTTGATGGGTACGGTGTAGAGGGAGCTTTACTCTGTATCTAACCCCGTGCTGTACCTGCCCTGGGAGTGTTTGATGGGGACAGTGTAGACGGAGCTTTACTCTGTATCTAACCCCGTGCTGTACCTGCCCTGGGAGTGTTTGATGGGGACAGTGTAGAGGGAGCTTTACTCTGTATCTAACCCCGTGCTGTACCTGTCCTGGGAGTGTTTGATGGGGACAGTGTAGAGGGAGCTTTACTCTGTATCTAACCCCGTACTGTACCTGTCCTGGGAGTGTTTGATGGGGACGGTGTAGAGGGAACTTTACTCTGTATCTAACCCCGTGCTGTACCTGTCCTGGGAGTGTTTGATGGGGACGGTGTAGAGGGAGCTTTACTCTGTATCTAACCCCGTGCTGTACCTGCCCTGGGAGTGTTTGATGGGAACAGTGTAGAGGGAGCTTTACTCTGTATCTAACCCCGTGCTGTACCTGTCCTGGGAGTGTTTGATGGGGACGGTGTAGAGGGAGCTTTACTCTGTATCTAACCCCGTGCTGTACCTGTCCTGGGAGTGTTTGATGGGGACGGTGTAGAGGGAGCTTTACTCTGTATCTAACCCCGTGCTGTACCTGTCCTGGGAGTGTTTGATGGGAACGGTGTAGAGGCAGCTTTACTCTGTATCTAACCCCGTGCTGCACCTGTCCTGGGAGTGTTTGATGGGGACGGTGTAGAGGCAGCTTTACTCTGTATCTAACCCCGTGCTGCACCTGTCCTGGGAGTGTTTGATGGGGATGGTGTAGAGGGAGCTTTACTCTGTATCTAACCCCGTGCTGTACCTGCCCTGGGAGTGTTTGATGGGGACAGTGTAGAGGGAGCTTTACTCTGTATCTAACCCCGTGCTGTACCTGCCCTGGGAGTGTTTGATGGGCACCGTGTAGAGGGAGCTTTACTCTGTATCTAACCCCGTGCTGTATCTGTCCTGGGAGTGTTTGATGGG